>NW_028301711.1:57446969-57750000 GCF_037042655.1 Diuraphis noxia
TAATATTATACTCCGAAAGAATATTAGATTTATATTCATTTATGATAACAAATATAAACAACCGATATTTTTTTATTCACAAACATACTCCAAACATTGTATGAATTTTATACGGATTACGGGACACTGAAATCAATCGGCTTTAATTTATATATTTTATAGCATTTAATTTCCAAGATCTATTATTATTCGTTCTATAGTTTTTTCCAGCTTAATTTTAAAGTTTAAATGTAAAATTTTTAAAAACATAGGTTAATTTATAGTCAATTAGATAATGATATATTATCGTAATCAATATAATAATGCTAATTTTAATGCAAATTTATATGACTGTGCGTATTTAATGATTTTTTTTTGTCACCAAAATAAATGCTTAATTTTTTCAAGATTTTCCTAAGAATGTAGCCCTTATAGTTTTAAATTTTTAACTTATTACTATTTGTTGTATAAATTGAAAAAAAAAATGCAACATTTTTCAATTTAATTTTGTGTGTGTGCGTGTAAAATATCAACTGCATAAGTACTTGTCAATCCCACGTTAAACCTAAACGATTTTCAAAGAACGATTTCAAAATCGCTTTTCTTATTCTCCACATGTTATTTTGTATTCGGGAGTAAATCCGTAATATATAACAGTGGCGCTCGACGAAACAGGATATATCCTGTGTATATAAATTCGAAATGTGTGACAACGTTATATTCTAATGCTCTTTAGAAAAAGAAATAAGGAACCGTTCTTTTTTTTTCTATGGTCTATTGAACAAACAAAGCGTCACTATATATCTATATAGGACCTAAAGTAGTGATCAAGTTTATCGTTTCACAACGTCCTTTTTGTTTACCGTTTATCACCTTTTACATAATATATTATGACTATCGATATGTCTTCCGTCAATCTATATCTTCGTCATATACATGTGAATTCACTATGTGGGGGAAAAAAGGAAAATTTGATATTTTGATGTATCTGTCAAGTCAAATTCTCGTGATCTTAGTCATACGTTTTTACAAAGTTAAATATATCGGAATTGGATTTTTGACGTCTTCAGCACAACGAAATACATTATGTATCACTGTATTATCACTATATTAAATTGTATAAGGTTTGGTAAATGTTTTACAATTTTGAAATTTGCATTACGTTGCAATGTCTACATTTTTAGTACAAATATTTAATCAACTTATTTATTTATAACCATAGAATATTTATCTTAATATGCCTAAAAAAATAATCGAGTATATACCCTGCGTATGAAATTTCACCTAAGTATAATACAGTATTTATTCAAATATATAATATTACAAGATAAAGTTTAATAAATAGAACGGCCAATAGGTATTTACAAGAATAAGACAAGTTAATTGATTTAATTGATCTTAACTTTGTTCTAATCGCAACATATTTGATAATATTTCGTATGGGAAATTATCTCATTTTTTTACTCTTTATCGACTAATAATAATAATAATTATTTTTCATATTGAAGGTATAAGAATTTGTTGATGCTGAACTTGATAAATTGTTAAAATAAAGTTAATTATTATCTTTTGTTCTACATATCATCTAACAATGATGTTATATTATAGCTTTAAGGGCTGGAGTAATATCTTTAAAATGGATTTTATTTCTTTCAAGTTAAATAATTAAATTTAAATTATTGATCCAAAGTATTTTATAATATACAGCAATCTTCGTTTGAAAAACATTTTACTTCAAAATTAAAACTACAATATGATATCACAAGCAACTAATTAAAATATTTGCATCTTATAAAGAAAAACTAATTTTGCTTTTACTTACACAGTGCGTGTTATAGATAAGATATATTTTCTTGTATTATTTGACGTTGCATTTATAGACAATTAATAATATTAAACATTAAATGAGGAATCTACGTGGTATGCGATATTTTACCTGAACACTTACAAAAAAACCAGGTTTTCATCAAATTGACTATATGCTTTAATATAATTCGATACATTAAATTGTATAACACAAACATTGCGCCTATTAGTGATGTAGTTTAATATGCGAAATCAAAAGTAATAAAAACAAATGGTGATAAAGTATAAAAGGTTCTCTATCTCTATCGTAACTCGAGTATAAATAAATCCATTTGTAATCTTCGATCAGCTCTATGAACTTCAATAATGTCTATGTATTATTGAATACGTTTTTTGATCACTGGAATTTGTTTTTTGCTCTTGAACTTTTATACTATATTATAGATGCTGAATTTCTATTCTGTTCAGTGAACAGCGTTGACCCACATATACTCGTATAAGATGGATATAAATTAATTTATATATGTTTTACCTTTAGTAAAAAGGTGTTCTTGTACAAAAAAAAAACTTTATACACAAAAAACATATTTACGGTATGTACACATTTTACCTATTGTTTGTTTTAGTTTTAAAAAACGTCGTTTTCATTTTTTTTTTACATATTTTTCTTCGAAAAAGACATTTGACCACCGACCGCGTCGTACTTTAGTTTGTTAGGGTCTTGTTCCAATATCCAACAAGCTGTCGCGAAAATTGACTTTGCGTAGTCCTTGTTTAATCCTCTTCTCTTTTTTACTAGGGAAAATAAAGAAAAACAAAAGTACACAAACCGTAACTAGATAAACCCGAATACGTCTTCTGTGGACTGTAATACGTAAATAATATTTCCGACTGGATTCCCGATCGAGATTATATTTTTTGACAGATTTCTGGTTTGTTTTTGTATTTAGAAAACGCAAATCGACCGGCTACCATTCGTGTATTTTTAGACAAAACAGTGCAATTCGTACTATAAGTAGTAAAAACAAAATTGAATTGAGCTAAATAAATAATTGAACGATTTACGTTGAACAACGATGGACTTATTGACAGTTTTCGACATATACATTCACAGCCATAATCCCGAGTAATCAGAAAAATTATCATGGATCGGAAAATATGCTCTCTTGATTTGTGTTTTTTTGCAGGTTAAAATATTAATAATAGTAAAACTTCATGCAATGTACGAAAATACTTTGGGCAACTTGTGACGATTTTAGAGGTTGGTAGGTATTCTTGCCTACGTAGGTACACAACGTAGTGCGTAAGTATAATATTATATTGTGCGCATTTCAAACTTTTCGTTTAATTAAGAGAGTAAAAAAAGAAATCTGAACGAGACTAAAACGTTTGACACAAATTAGTTTGCGTTTGAGTTTTAATGTTGTCGTCTTTGATTATTTACGCGTGGGTCCGCTTCGTTAAACGTTGTATGTTTTTCTTTTTCAATTAATACAGATTTTTTTTTGCTTTTCGATTTTAATTTTCGTATACCTACCTGCCTACCTATCCACCCACCTAACTACCTGCGTCTTTGATCTAGACGATCGAACGATGTTGTTAATTTTTCATTACATACAGCACCGATGACGGCACCACGGATTCGGACCTATAGCCTGTTTTTATAACAGGTATAATGTAAATTTTTTCGCCACCCAGGCATATGAAAATCGTTTGGAATATTCATCATACACGGGAATTATTAGGCATACAATAATTATGATTTACCGCGTTTAGCGTATATATATTTTCATTTAATACGCACCGTTGAGTCTACTCTCGAGGGATTAAATATAAACATATTACATTTATATATATAATATGTAGGTAGATTTATAGCAAATTCCTTTGATCAGATGTATAGATCATATATGTATATATGACTTCGAACGAACCACCGCCCGCCACCACCTTAAAGGTTAACTTCGAGTGGATATGATGAAGGACCTAGTATTGACACCGCTCCGAGTAAATAATACTCGCGAATTCATACTATATAGACTTTATAAGATAGGAGAAACGTATAATTTGAGTGAGCAGAGATTCCGTATTGGTTCTCTGGCTGATATCAATAAATTACAATATTATATTTGTGCATCAATTATTTTGTTTGCTAACTATTTAACCGGATAAAACGAATAACAGAGAGAAAAAAAACGCGACTCAATATTATACGAACGAAGTATTTTTAATATCAGTACACAAAATATCGCGTTACAGTATATAGTATTGCATGTCTGAAGACAGAAAACCTTTTGAACGGATTTAATTTCAATTATTTAATCACCGTTTCGATACGACCCCGTCGGCCGATCACTGCAGACTATCCGGCGACTAAGAGATGCGCCGTCACTGCAGCGATTTGCGAAAGATTTATTATAATTTTATTTTGTCGTGAGAAATTCCAAAGACTAAACCGTAAACGTAATATATATGTATATATATAAAACATTATACACAGAGCAACACTGGAAAATGCAAAATGTACCCTGTGGCCAGTGTGGCCTGTCACCATTTGCGATTGACATATTGAGAGATGAAACTACTTGAGCTTATTGGAAGATGGGATAAACGAGACAAAATTGAAGATTATTTTAAATAGTATTTTGATCCATATATATTCGTGACTCACATGCGTAGATATCTGAGAAATTAGGTACAGTTCAAAATACACATAGATTTTATGTGATAAGAATAATTTTTAATGCATATTCAACATTCATATTCAGATCAATTTAAAACATAAATTGAGGGGGAGAGTTCAACATTTTTTGTCAATACTGGAAACTTATTTCTTACGTACATTCAAAATATAAAAAAATTATTCTCGTTATTACTGACTTAATGGAAATATAAAATTATTTCCAATACAATATTTATAACTAACAAATTTGAGGGTGGGCCCAAATCCTAGACCCTCCCTCAGTTACGATCTCGTTCATAGAAAAAAAGTAGATACAAATTTGTATATGATGTAAATATGAATAGATGATAAATTATTTTTGCGATGCTTTAATAAAATTATCAATTACCGTGTAACTATATTAATCGGTTTTAATAGTCATTACACTATCATAATTTAATAATAAAATAACTATCAATAATCCAATGAGAATAATTAGTTTGAATAAAATATTATGAAACTTCCATCATGCGCACGTAAACTTAAGTTGAAGAATAATTACCATTCCTTTTTGTGCACGAAAAAAATGTCTTCAGGGAAGTATGTATATACATATTGTAAAAGTGCTATTAAAATACCGTTAAAATAAACGATTTTTTACGTGTTCAATATACATTATATTTGTTTACAACTTTACAGCTGACAAAGAAACTGACAAAAGTATAAGACGATTGTAAAATGTATGGAAACGTAATACGCTTAAAATATTTCGGTACAAATCGGCTAAATTGTTCTTTTATATAGACATTATTTATTATGTCCGGGAAGTTGATTATATCTTTTATAAATCTAACGAAGAACACATTATGCCTACTTAAATGTTGTGGATAAACCATCGAAAATGCGACCGCGTCGTGTAACGCAAGGTTTCGCATTTTTTATTCAAACGATTAAGTATAAAAACGGTGAAATATTCACGGTGAACATGACATCAATAGCGGTCATATCATAAAATATAATTTTATTTTAACGATATATGATGAGCTTGAAAAAAAAAAGCTCACGTATTTATACGAACTACGCAAGATCACTAATCTAGTAGACGTCAAATGTTGAATATAAAGTGAAGATTATTATTAAATTGATCATCTCGAAGGGACACTGTTGTTCCGTGAAAATCGGCAGGCAGAAAGTTCCGGCCATCGTCGTAAAGTATACGATGGTTACTAGACGACGAGGGTCGACCAATATTTTTGACATCTAAGGTATTTACTGGTACACGTCATCGTTTTGGAATTTAGATAGACAACAATATTTGTCTCAAAGCGTGATCTTCAGTTTCACGTAGCATAATATACTATTAAGGTATATTTCGCTGATTAGATTTGTGTGCGGGTTTCTACGTAGTTTTGGTTTGCTATAGCACCGCGTAATATTGTATTGAATATGTTAGAATTCATAATTAGAATAAAACGCACCTACCTATGTAATTGGATTGGAATATTTTAAATTTTTAGTGGAGTGAATAATTTATTGATTTCAGTATTTTAATATGATGTTAGTTTGTTTTATTTTTTGGTCTATAGACACATTTTATAGAAGAAAAATACTCTAATTGTAAATGCCGATCAAAGTTTAATGTGGAAAATTGGATCTAGTGGCTAGGTCAATATTGAAAATTCTCAGTGATTTTTGAAATAATTGAAACAAAAAAAAACAACTTGAAAATTAGTTAAAATTGCCAAATCGTTATAAAATAATTCTTTATAGGGGGTGGAGTGGCCGAGCGGACTAAGGCGTCGGTTGCGACGCACGCGCAGTCGCCGGTTCGAATCTCGGTCACGGGCGGCATCGCTCTTTGGGCATTTCGCGATATCAGGAGAGAGAGGCCGCCGGCCCCCAACCGGGCATGGCAGAAACCAACGGGTGCCCATTCAAAATTCTGCCAAAAACCCACGAGTTAAAACCTTACAGTACCTTCCCCTACAGTTCCCCAGGCTAATGACCTCAGTTTTCGAAGCCCTAACCATAAAAAAAAAAAAAATTCTTTATAGCTCTCATAACCAAAAACGTATGCCTTCTTTTCTCAGAATGGTTTTTATATCGTATACAATAATTTATCATTGAATTAAAATTTAACACATCCACCTATCTACTCAATGAAAAGATATACTCAACTAAAACTGTACAACATAGCATTCATTAATTCCCTACTTTTTTTATAATTTTATTGATCTACAAGCAGAATGTATTATATATAATATATTTGAATTATAAATGTAAAATACTTTACAATCCAATAAATCATCAACCAATATACACTATACATCCTTAAGCAAAGATCTTTAAAAACCTTTTGGTCCTTATCCATATATATATTTTTTTTTAATTTAACTATGGGGATATGGAAGCTCCAGTATTCATAAAACGGTTACCTTTTAGCATTAATGAAGTTTCGGGCCCGCTGGACAGTGCGACATTGGACATGTTTTCTCATGATTCATTATTCATAGTGTATGGTAAAATAATAATATGTAAAATCAGTGCAGTATCGAATGTGCAACATTTTTAAAAAGTAACGTAATAAATAATCCATATCATCATTATAATACAGCCATATAGGTAGTAATCGCAGATTTCCGTCTTTCATATTGTATTTATTAGCCACATACTCAGTAATAATTAAAATTCTACTGTAATGATATTACCTATTTATACGGTTTGATTTTGTTTATAGGGGTAGGTACCAACACATATTCGGTATATGTATATTTAATAACTTAATGGTTAAACAGACTATAGATATTGACATTTTTCCCATCATACCAATCATGAACTACTGTCCAAGAAACGCTTTGTTCAAGTATTTTCATAACAGAAGTTTTTTTTAGATATTTTCTTATCATATCAATGGGTGGTGCAATCATTATGATTACAATCGTTTGGGTGTTTGTGATAATTATCTAAGCAGATAGCCTAAATAATAAATAATTTATCACAAAAACGATCATTTTCATTAACATACACTGACAAAGATTAAATCCAACTATATACAGGCAATATAAAGAATATAAATACCTACTATAGGTAGATTGTACCTTACCTTACCTTTAACTGCTTAGTCATATAATTATATTCATAACTTTTGTAAGATGCGTTTAATGTCCATTATTTTCCGAATGAAAATTCTCCAAAACTATAATTAACTACCTACATACCTGTTATATTGCCCTAATACATTATTATACTGCATAGCTTTACTAATTACCATTTATAATACTAAAAGCTTTTTTTTTCAGACCACATAAAATATAAATTAGTTACTACACAATTATCTCATTACAACATGATTTTTCTTGCAAATATGATAATAATTTAACATTTTTAGTACATAAATAATATATCTAAACACTTAAACATATCTCTCAGAGATTTCAATTTATTTTATGAATCACTTATTTATCATCTAATAAAAATCGTATAGTTTATCTTATTATGCGAAAATAAAAATTGATCTATTTCGTTATTTTAGGAATTATAATTTTATGCATTTAGCTCAACGATTTATGGTGTTCATTATATTTTTACGATCATCAATAATAATAATTGTTATTTATTGTTCTGAAAAATTGTTTATTTTTTTTAAATGCACAATTTATTAATTTTACATGAAATATCATTGTCTTCTTCTTCTTTCTGGGCTTTTACAGGCCCTTAAGGCCCATTGCCGCAACAACATATTGTTTCCATTCTTCTCTAACATTATCACATTCTTCTGCGTATCTTACGTTCAGGAGTTTCAAGTCTTCCTTTATTCTATCCACCCATCTTTTTCTGGGGCGTCCTCGAGGCCTCTTAGTGCCGGGTTTCCATTTAGTTATTGATCCAATCATTCCCTCTGACCTCCATACATGTCCTGCCTAACTTATCCTCGTACTTTTCAGGGACCCAACAATTGTAGGTTCCTTGTATAGATCATACAATTCTCTGTTGCCTCTCACCTCATATTCTCCATCGTTATTTCTCTTTGGACCGAAGATTTTCCTTAATATCTTTCTTTCCTAACTTTCCTTCGTCCGTTTTGTCAGCGCCCCTGTACTACATGCATACAGGGCAACCGGTTCGACTATGACTTTGTATAACGTTATTTTAGAATTTATTGATAGTAATCTTGATTTGAAAAGTGGCATTAGACTATAGTAGCATCTATTTGCTGCTGTAATTCGTTTTTTAACTTCTTCGTGGCTATTAGCACTTTCATTGATCTCTGTGCCCAGATATTTGAAGCTCTGTACCCTTTCAAATTTGTAATCATTAACTTTTAAATAGCTGATATTGTGATTTCTTCTCGATAGTATCATGTACTTTGTTTTTGACTCATTTATCTTTAAACCAATCTCTTTACCTTCATTTAGTAGAATGCTAGTTGTATTTCTCAGATCGTCCTCTGATTCGGCAATGAGGACTATATCGTTAGCGTAAGCCACTACGGTTAGTTCGTTATTGTTGTTCATTTTTATTCCTTTGGCTTGGATTAGTACCTTTCGTATAACTGATTCTAAGGCGATATTAAATAAAGCTGGCGATAGAGCGTCTCCCTGTCTGAGTCCAGTTGTCACTGGGAACTAATCTGATACCTCTCCTCCAAAACTTACTTTACTTTTGGACTCATATGCACACGCTCTTATCATTCTGACTAATTTTGCTGGTATTCCCGTTTTGTTCATGACATTCCATAGTTTTTCCCTATTAATCGAATCGTATGCTGCTTTGTAATCTATGAACATAAGGTGGATGTCTTTATTGAACTCGTGACTCTTCTCAGCTAATTGTTTGATTATGTGGATTTGATCAACTGTTGATCTCCCTATCATGAACCCAGCTTGATATTCTCCTATTATTTCTTTAATATAAGGATTGATTTTGATCAGAAGAATGTTGGATAGAATTTTATAAGTTGTGTTGAGTAAGGAGATCTCCCTGTAATTTTCGCACTCCATGATATCTCCTTTTTTTAAAACAGGACATAGGATAGATACTCTCCACGATTCGGGTATTTCCTCTTGTTCCCATATTATGTTTATTAATTTATGAAGTTGGTTTAGTAAGCATGGTCCACCCTTTTTTAAACATTCTGATACTATTTCATCTACACCTGGTGCTTTACCATTCTCAAGCATATTTAATCCCATTTCTAATTCATTTTTTGACGGGGCTTCGAGTAGCTGTTCTACGGTCGTTAGCTCGTTTACAGTGATATTAATTATTGGCTGGTTCAAAAGCTTTGCAAACATATCTTTGAATTCGCATGCGATCTCTTTGTTGCCTGTTAGAAGAGTTCCATCACTTTTCCTCATAACATTTGGTCTGGGCTTGTATCCATGTCTTACTTCATTTGCTTTTCTGAAAAATATTTTCGAATGGCTATTTCTATTATTTTCTATATTTTGTATGCGTATTTTGTATTATTTTCTACATCATTGTCTTGTGTGAGTAGTATTCCCAACCTAACTTAATGATATTATATTTAAAATAAAATGATGCTATTATATTATCAAATGGTTTTTTATTCTACATATTATTGTATAATATTTTTATTATTATTTTTTTTTTTTAAGATCTAATAAGAATTGGTGACATCGGCCATTAGTTAATAATTATTGTATTAATAACTGTTTTTTTCTTAATATATCGTATAAAGATTTTTGATTATGTTATTTAATAATAAATAACAACATTTACATTATTATTTTTAAATCATTTAATTTTATGGTATACATTATATTGGAAAAGTTACTTGTTGTATTTTAAAATGAAATTTAAACAACAATAACACTAGAAATGAAATATCACAATTGAAGTTATTTTTGATTTAATATCAAATGCATTATAACTTAAAATAATAAATAATAATACAAATAATAACAAAACTGTGCTATAATAATAGTATACGTATCGTTGCAGTCGGGCAGACACCGAAAAATAATAACACTCAACGAACTATATATTTCAATTCTCAAGCGTGTTATTATAATGTATTTAACAGCAAAGATGACGTTATTTAATCATAGACATCCGGTCATCGTTGTCGAAATTTCGGGGGGAAAAAATACAAATATTTGTTTTTCACTCAGAAATACTTAAGAATAATAACATGACATATTCTCGCCCGACAATATCATATTTTATTGGTTATATTCATTTTTATATTACTTGTGTGTGTGTGTGTGTTTGTTGTTATATTATACGTATATAGTAGACCCTCGATTACTAAATAATAATAATAATATGTTATAAGTATTAAATTTCGCATATGATGATATTTTATTGGCGGCACATTTAAACATTTTACGATATTACATTAAATTAAAATAATGTTATTTCCGATATAATTTCGCGTCTATGCCCGGAATCACAATGTTTATGGCTTTTGGTTTTGGTCGTCTGACGCTGGAGTGGTGATAGCTGGTTGGTCCATGAGGGGTGGGGATGAGAGTGGAAGCAGGACTTATTATACACGTTTAATCAATTGCGTATGGTATATGTGTATAGGTGTATGAGAGTATAATTGCAGCTGCAGTATTATTTTGCGATATTGAAACGACTATTTTTAAATTATGCGAGTATGCGATGACTTAATAATATTCATTATTTACAATACTTCGTCGACTCGTTGTGTATCCTACACATGAATACGTTCGATTTGTGAGGTATATGCATACTTTTTTTTTAATAACAGCCAATTTTACAGTTAACGTGCATGCAATAAAAATAGTATCGAATAAATCATTCGATTTAACACTCGATGTATATTAAGTTAGTAGTTACAATTATAATATTTATGCGCTGTAAATACATTATCTACGTACAATATATATTATAATATATTACTATACACATGATATTACATATTGGTAATAAACGTACCTATACTATTTTTCTCAATAAAATAGTACAGTGAAAATTACCAATTCCGTTTTTAATACCACCTTTTGTTTTTGATATCTACCCTAAATCAAAACCCGAAATATTGATTTCAAAAATTAGCAGATTTTTTAAATTTTTATACAAAGGAGTAATAAATTATGTATTATTTTAATTATTTTCAACAATAACTGTTAAAGTGGTTACATTTAAAAAACTGTTATTTAGATATATTACAAATTTGTGTTTCAAATTTTAAATATGTATAGAAATAATAGTCTATCATCAATTTATATCCATTGTTACTCTTTAAAATTGTTTTGAAGAATATTGTAGCGATTTAATAGTTTAATTTTAATTATAAATGTTTGTTTAAGGACATTAAAACGTATAAAACAATAAATATTAAGTTATAGGTACGTGTTAAGTGGTAATATCGATTGATTTTCAATAAAGTAAACTAGGTAACTGTATAATGATGAATCAATAGCATAATTTAATGTCAGAAAATGTATAATTTTAAAGAGACTCTGCTCAGTAAATATGTGGACTTTAAATGGTTAAAATATGTTTGAACTTATTAGTAAGTTATAAAAAACCAATTTAAAATAACAAATGGAGATTACCTAATACAGTCAATTATAAGAAATAGCATTGTTTGTTAAATTTAAATTAAAGTTTAAATGTACGAAGTATAGTAATTTAATTTGTTAGAATAATTTAAATCTATTAGATATCATTAAGGAAAAATATAACTTTTAAAATAATAGACAAAATACAATTTATTTTATCAATTGTAAATATTATGATAAAATAATATCAACGAAAAAACGACTTAGAAGTGCTTGATAATATTTTTATGTTACAATTTTATCATAATGGTAATATTTTAATAACAATTATTTTAACGAGTCAATAAATTTGATAATTATATTATCTATTAAAATGTATCCATGTTAAACAAATGTTTGAATAATTTATAGTTTATTTAATTTTGTACGTATATACCCACTATCGTAATTTGTAAAATTAGATTGTTGTTATGTTGTTTAGTAAAAATTTAATTTTTAATATTGAAATTTATTATTTATATGTTATTCTTATTGTTTTTGTTTTATTTTTAATGCATTTTATGCATATTTGACAAATATAAATTAACTATTATAGGTATCATAACTATCCATCATTTTAATCGGTTATATTGTTTTTATTTTTGCATAATGTTCATACAAATTTTAACAAATATTAGCTTTTAATAGTAATTTTGTATTATGAAAACCTTCAATATATTTCACACTGGCTTTACCTGAAATTTAAAATGTAAATATTTTATAATTATACCACGTATATTGTATACTATATAATGTACCAGAAGTATTTTAAAAACTTGTAATTTAAAATTTTGGATAAGTGCATTGGTCCAACATTATGTACATCATGCATTAAAATTGCAGTGTTGATGCGTTTGACAGGGTAAATGAACATAAAATTGAAACAAACATAATTGTTTTTCCTAAATAAAATATGTACCTTAAACTAAAACTTTCATAAAATATTGAGTACTAAGAAGTGTAACATCAGTATAATATTTCGAATGTAAATATTGAAGATGCAATTATTTAATTCACAACAACTGCAGATGGTGTAATTTCCATACAAAATAATTAAAAGAAAATATATTAAAACATATAATATACGCAGATTTCTACTATATAATAAATCAAATATATGGAACCATTATGACAGAACACAACACAAATTTATTATTATATTAAGTACTAAAGACATATTTTTAATTATTGGTATACGCTATTTTTGTTGTTCATTTTGATCATACATTTTATCTGTTTATAATGTTTTTCATTTAGATTTATTTATTTTTTTAAATATTATATAAATAAATACATTTTATATTGATTTTGTTTTAATCAAATAACTTCTGCATTCAATTTAAAATTAGAACTTCAAAATTCCTCAAAATCATTTTCATGTAAATCGAAAAAATGTTTAATGTAACGTTTATTTCAATAAATACATTACAAGTTTCTTCAACATTCCTGTTCCATAATAATGTACAAAATAACAATAAAAATACAAGTAATCAGTATGAAGTAGTACCTATTGAAATGGAAATAAGTGTTATAGGTTTTATCTTTTTATCAATCACTCTTGACGATATAGACGAGACGCACAGTTTTCCTTTCAAGAAATCTATAAATGATTTATTTTTTTATTTAGCACACCTCCCATTATTAATATTTTCGACGTTACTATATGGTTTTCGTTCGTAAAACTATCTAGTTGTTAAGCCCGTGACCTATGACCGATATTATTTAAAATTCAAAGAATAATGAAACAAAAAATCTTAAAGCGCATCGGAATTTTTTTAAGTAAATACCAATAAGGAATGATCCTTCACATCAAAGAAGGCTTATATATATAATAACAGTATGTATATACATCCGTTTGGTGACATATTAAATAGAAAGCAGAATCCAGACGCAATAAATACACATAATCGAGCTGACATTGAAGGGAAGTGAGTATATATCATAAAAAAATCGCTCTATTTTTTTTCAAAATAAATTTATAAAAAAAGTTCATTTATTTTTCTCTTAAAATATATATATAATCATAACTGAAAAAACTCAACAAAAACAAAATTAAGAAACTGTTCAAACCAACCACTGTGATTGATCGGCGTGGATGATATACTGCAATAGGAGTCTCCATAATTTTTGATAAGTATACATGGCGAAATCGAGGAAAACAACGAGTTTTGTATACTTACATCATGATTGTTGTGTGCGTAACACGCAGAATAATGTCACTATAGCGATGAGTGGAAAACTTGCTATAAATTATGCACAAAATTTAACGGCAAAAAGATGGGTTAACGTGAAAATGATAAATCTTAAATGATGCGGATACATTGCCGTGGCACTGGCTCAATACAGGGTGAGTGAACACTATGTTACAACGATTTATTAACGATCAACTGCAGTTGAGCAAGATTAGGTCGGTGGGTACTATAATACTATATATATATATATATATATATATAAATGTGTGTGTGTGTATACATACATATATATTTACGCATTCGCGGGTTAAGTCCCTTACGGCTATCTCGGAATTGGATGCACGATTCTGCCAGCGTTTGTTATACTGATCCCGTTGGCTTACTAAAAAAAAAGTCAACAAACCGCAATAAAATAATCTTCGCTGAAAAAAAAAAGAAACGGTTCAACGTAAATTTATCACCGACCCTTGTACCGGCGGTATTTTATATGTAAAAAAAATAAAATTGTATCGTTTACAGTAAACCGCTGTCAAAAAGATGTTTGAAAAACGCGTGCGCGTTATACTACTTATTATACTGCTGTGGCTTAAAACTATACTTTGTTTTTAGAACAAGAAAATCAATTAACGACAAAACTTTTTATGCATTTCGGTACATTATAATTACCCTGATCAGGTTCTCCAATTCCATGCGCACATAGCAGTTCTTCTGATTTAATATAATTACAATAATATTATTGAATAAATTGTTGTCGTATTTTTGCATAGTGTCAATGTAGAATGAAAGTTTAATAATACAGTGAGAAACATAAATCATGTGTAATTCCTTGAAAAAGAAATAGAGAAGACGAGTGTGATAATAAGTTAAAAATACAACGTTAGAATTAAATTCAAAAGTCTAGTTCACAACAGTAACTTAATTCTAAGGGTTGACACGTCACAATTATTGTTTTGTTTTGTTTTTAATTAAATTATTAATTAATATCTCAAAAGTAACGATGCGTACAACAGAACCTGCCTACGCTTAGAGGATCTTCAAACAAAACAATAATTATTATTTAAGTCGTTTTACTCATTTTTGATAATCTAACAATGATTTGGGAAATTCTTGACTCCAAAACGCGTTAGATTATAAATCATAATATAGGTACTTGTAGTATACAAATATAATTTTATTAATAACATATTTACATGTTATACAATATACGAACTGAAGACAAAATAAAATATAAACGAAGATAATTTAATATTATTTATAAATTATAATCGAATTAATGATAGTACCTAATATTTAATAACCAAATGATGTATAATATTATTTTGTTTAGTTTATTTCACGAACGATCTTCAAATTCGTAAAAAACTACGTATATAGGTAAGTATTAATAATATAATTTATTATCTATCTACCTATGACTATGTGTAAAGTGAACTGAGTGATATTTCAATAATTATAGTATAATATGTTGTGAAAAGCACGTGTAACAGTTGTTTGGAGTAGTTATAATAGTAAATAGATGTATAAATACGAGTATGGTTTGAATGACGGTAAATTAAGTTTCTTGTCATAATAATATTTATAATAATAATTAAGAACTTATTAATGTATAGGTGCAATCGAAAATTAATAATTTTTTCGCGGAGGATCTAACTAAACTATAATAATAAATACTATACGTAAGTTGATTATAATTCTTTTATGTAAAAAAAAAAAAAAAAAACAATAAATTATGCCATTAAAATTGTTTG
The DNA here is from genome assembly GCF_037042655.1 of Diuraphis noxia. NCBI lineage: Eukaryota > Metazoa > Arthropoda > Insecta > Hemiptera > Aphididae > Diuraphis > Diuraphis noxia. The sequence goes on from NW_028301711.1 coordinate 57,462,892, forward strand.
AAATAATATCTTTTTTTCTCAACATCCGCAGCCGCCGAACGCTAGTTAACCGTGCATTGCAATGCTGTTATGCAGTTTTAACAACAATGACAAATGGACTGTGGAGTGCGTTTGCTAATTATTATATAATAACATGGACAAACGGATTGGCAAATTCATTCGTAACTACGATGGTAATATCAATAATATTGTACTGACCATTGATGCGTACATTTGGACGAGTGCATGTAGGACCCGCGTAAAACAATTTATAATGATGATTAAAATATTTAGGTAGAAGTGTGGTCCAAATGCAGTTAATTTGGCGTATGTGGTAAAAAAAAAACTGTTTCGTCGGGACACAACTGTGTTTACAACTCCTAAAACAGACAACAGCAATATCAACAGTGGGTAATAATTATGTTTATTTTATAAATTCAATGCAGCCGAGTGTCGACGTCCGGTCAGGTCAGCTGCTTTTTCGGCGAAAAACCAAACAAACACGGAATGTGCAAGCAAAGTACGTCCGCAGACTGAATAAATAAAATAAATAATACTACTATACGTAATGCCGCAATTCGGCATTCGTTCAAAACGTCAATCCGTGACCGCGTAATTTTTAACGAACTCGTCAGTACATCACGATGTCGTCCGCAGTGATTAACAACCGATTTTGTGTCGACCGGTTAGTGTGAGTTCCAATCACTTCTCATAGGACGTGAAAAAAAAATTTACAAGTCTGCTTGGCTCTGAATTTATAATATTGTATAATATGTTACGTAGGGTCACAGTTCTTGATATCCATATATCGAATTTATTTTTATCGTTTACACCAACTATAATATATTATAATGTAATAATTGACGAACTAATCAAAGCATATACTCAAACAAGAAAAATTAAATTTTCCTCTTTAGCTAAATAAATGAGATAAGACGTAACAATCGACAGAGCCTTTCATCATCACCAAAGAACCGGATCGAAAAAAATCACATTACAATCAACGAATCAACCGAAATTCTATGAATGTATACCAATATGCAATGTTTTATGACCACGAAAAATCTTCATCAACCAAATTTCAAACCGGAAAACAGTGAATGAAGGACATACCAAAATTACTTACTATTTTTTTAATGGTGTACACTTGGGTGAATATTAATATAGTTTTTGTTTTACCCACTCAACCTATAGGTATATCTAAGCTAAAAGTAGGTCAATAACCTACTCTATTGAAACCTTAATAGTGGGCCAAAGTAAATGTAATAGTAAAATATTTTTACTTGATGAAGTAAACTTATGATACACCAATGAATACTTTGTAGCCGTGATTTAGTTAAACATGTACTGGGTTCCAGGTAATACAGTGTTATAATACCAATAGGTACACATTGAGCATGTGTGAAATTTAAGAGAAAAAAGTCGAATATTTTAGTAAGAACTATAAATATAAATATGTAAATATTATTGTTATGAGTATACGGTTCGAAGTTTTTAATTATAATTAATGGAAATTGATTTTTAAAAGCATGTTTTTGTCGCATTTTCATTATTTTCCTACTTCTTTTCGTTGTGCTTAGTGAATTTATTTAGTAAAAAAAATCAAATACCTGTTAACGATTATACAGGAAAGAGATTAAATATAATTCAATTATATGTTTAATTTACCTAATTTGTATGCAGGTACCAAAATGTTAATGGTATAAACAATTATTTTACATCCATTATACTACTCTTTTAACATAATAATATTGAATAACAAATTAGGTGATTGTCTTAACATGATTTCAAAACATTAAAATAACGACACAGTTTTTGTTTTTAGCATGCATAAAATATCGATTGGGGATGCTTTGAACATAAAATCCTACTAAAGACATCTTCAAACGTTGAGTTTTATAACAAAAAAGAGGAATCGAAACAACTGTCATAAAAATCATAATAATCTCTACTATCAAATATATATATATATATGGCGGCGATACAAGTCTGTGAATAAATCATGTTATGAAATCATCGAACGCTTTGATATATCATCTATATTTCGGTACACGTTACATACATGAATATTATCCGTGAATGGGAAGTGGATTATCGTTAAAAATATTGATACGCAATAAATATAATTGTAACCAGTGTTAGGACTTATCTAGATAAATTTATCTAGATAAATTATCCAGATAATAATTATTTTATCTTTTATCTTATCTAGATAAATTTAAAAGATAAATTTTTTAGTGAAAATTAGATAGATCTGTACCAAAAATATTATTAACTGTTTTTGGTCCACTCGACAACTTCTTCAGCAGGGTGACTTCCCAAATTTTTATTTATACTTTGTTACTCCCTAGAGTCCCTTGGATCTTATTGGTTCCTTATATAATTATATGTGTTGAAGTTAATGTTTGGTGATACACATCATGATATAATAAGTTAAATCGAAAATAAACATATTATATAGGCATGTTCTTACATGACATTATATATGTTTTTTTTTAAATTAGTTGTTTTAATTTTAATTTCTATAATTATCTGTTATTTATTTGGATAAAATATTTTTATCTTTTATCTTTTTGTTAGATGAATTAAATTTGTTTATCTTTTATCTGTATCTTAGATAAAATTTAGTGTTATCTTTATCTTTATCCAGATGATTTTTTTGTTATCTGTTCCTAACACTGATTTTAACAAACCATGGTCTTATAAGAATAACGATTAAAAAATCAAACTCTTTAAAGGCACAAGTAGTTGACACTACTTAAATTCTTGGAGAAATTCCAGGAAATTCTGCAAAGGTTGACATCCTGAATCCCAGCGAATACTACATACTATTAAATACGACGAAGTTTTTCCGTTATTTATTTTTTATTTTTGTTATTGCTTTAGAAAGTCTCAGAATGCATTTTTTACATGCGTAAAGTAACCATAATATTATTTTATATATCAAAATAATTATAAAAATATTTCAAATTAGAAAATACAAATTCCTACAACTAATATTTTTATTAGGAAAAAAGAATAATTTTTTAAGAGTACCTAATTACTATATATGGATGTATAATGTGATACCGGTGAAACCTTTTTAAGATGTTTTCTGATTCTAAGAGAAATGAGTAAAATATCGAAAACAGTCACTGGAAATACTGTACTGTAACACTAGAAATGCCAACAATATACTCATATGACATATATCTAATATATAATACTATATCGTCACATTTAGTTTATCGATTTGGTAGCTATTACCTTGTATGCCAATTTGCAGTTATACTTTTGGAGTTAGGTTTATTTTAGGTGTCACTTAAATATCGAATACATACATTTTCTTTTTAATAAAAAATAAATAAAAATCCTGAATTTTTCATTAATTTAAATCAATATATTATATGTAATATAAGAATCGTTGGATTAGATATATAATATCTACAATGACAGTTAATGTATTTAATTATTAGTATTAATTAGGTACAATACAAAACAGATAAATGTACTTAATACTAAGGTCCATCGATTCCACCAATATATATATATATATATATATATATATAAATATAGCATCGATTGTGTCAACATGAAATATTCCCAATCAAAATCTAATTTTATTTTGTTATATTTTAAAATGATATAAGTGCTTTTTTTAATTTAAAAATATCTAAAAACTAGAATGTTTAAATGAAATATATGATATATTTTAGCTATATGATGTGTAAATTATCATTTGTTTCCACAATTTCTTTATGATTCCTGTGAATTCTCACGCATCCTTAGGAATTCCCGTCACATTATGTTCCTAGAAATTTCCAGCCTTTAAATACGCTAGAGTTAAATATTTTTCAGCGTCATTAATCAGTCCATGCAATTAATGTTTACATAATAGTAGCTATATAGTTTCAAGTTTGTCACCTGTATCGTGTATTATAATACCATCGTAAAAAAATAAAAAACGAACCGACAGAAGTAAAGTTTATAAGTATAATATAATATTGCGATATTAAAATAATTTCCCGGCCAACGAAAATAACTTTCGGAAGTCAATAATAACACTAAATTTTACACGAATGTGGATGGCAAAAGGGGAAGTTTTATACCGAGCGCGTATAGCAATTAAATACTCGGTCACCACACCACTGACGTCACAGAAAGTTGATTCTTCTTGCAACAGCTATGTAATTATAATACAATAGTACGCACTCATCGGGGGCGTTTTTATGGGTGTAGGTAGTATGCTGAGAGAAAATTGTTTTATAAAACAGCCATTACTATCGTTATATTATTATATTCTACTACAGGACACGATGCGTTGTCTAATATGTTAAATTCACGGAAAAACTTTACGAGGGAAAGGGTGAGGAGGGATAACTGATTTTAAATAGTACACACCATCGCTGTATAACAGGGGTGTATTCGTGTACACGGTCTTATAGTTAAAAGAAAGAAGACTATAGTTGTGAAAGTCAGCGTAGTGTTAGTATCTATATAGTACAACTAGACCTTTTTAGACATCAAAAACGTGTTATTATTTTTTTTTTTTATAAAATTATGTTATATAATTATCGGGTGTTTAAGCATTATGATATATAGGTATGTACACGCCCTGGCATGACGTGTCCTTTGCCGTACCTTCATCAGCTTGTTCTTTGAAATTTCGTACAGTTTTCCATGATTTATAACTACGGTAACGGTTAATATAGCGATGATAATAATAATTATTATATAATAACAACAAACGTTGGTGGGTTGGCAGAGGCATAAACGTCGAGAAGGGACTAAATGAATTTCACTTTTGACGCTCGTTAGCACGATTACGACGGTTTTAGTTTTTGACGAAATAATGAGACCAGTCGGAAATATCAGCAACTATAATAATAACGGTTCCGAGAAGTTTGCTTTAGTACAAAAATGAACAAGCTTCGTTCTTATTATTACTATTATACGTGCGGGAACGCATGCGCACTCGCCCCTGATTAGTATGATAGCAGTTTTATAATAATAATACTATTACGTTGGAATACGCGCTTATATATTATTATATAGTTACGAGAAGAAAACGATTCATTGGACCCTGTTTTGTAAGTCATTGATGTGTCCTGATTTGGAAAACGGTACAAGAGGGTGCAGACTTGCGTTTATCTAACACGAAGACATTCAGAATACATATATTTATTTTACTCACAATAGTACCTATATTACAATTTTCCAAGATTATTAGATTTACTAACATGACTTTCACTTAAGAAGCATTAATAACTTTGTATCAGCCTAGCTACTGTATAAACATTAAACGGTAATACGGAACATAAAGAGGGGCCAAAAATTACTCTAAAGTGCATAAACTCCTCCTGTTACCAAACCAATCAGTGCGAGCAAACGATTTGCTGTTATTGCTTATTGGACGTGTAATGGGTTCAAGAAAATACAGTCTTAAATCTCAATTAATTTCTAAATTGATTATTTACGATATCACCGTGAAAATCGGATCCCGTCTATACTAAAAGTTTTAATCTTCGTGAATAGTACAATTTAATTGAACGTTATATAGTGAAAAAAAGTACGTAAATTAAAATATATTGTTTTCGTCGTCCAAGGTTCGTCCGGTGCACCGGTGTAAAGGCATATATTATATAGGCGACTGGGTGTGCATAATAATAATACATAGTGTGCAATAATTCCTCAGGCCGGTATGACATTCCAAATTTATCTCCACCAGACCTGTGCAGTGGCAGTGTGGCACCCACGATAAGCCCCTTTGGATACGAAACCATTTTAATAATACGTACTAGTGTAGTTGGCAAACGATATCGATAATTCGATACGATATCGTGGGTATTTTCCGAATAATTTCGATATCGATATCTAAAAATAATTAACGAAAATATCACGATATCGGCTCGGAACAATAAAGTTGACGGATATTCACTTTTATTACTTTTATCAACTATATAATAAATTATAGCATATTGCGATATATTTCAAAGACATAGTTAAACACACTAAACAATTTACTTTGAATTCAGTGACAGTTGTTAACTCGCGGTGAGATCTCATAATCAGCGGCATGCGCAGGGGGGGATGATGGAATATATCCGCCCATTGGCTTTATTTTTTAGTTTTCAAATATGACTGAATTTTGGATCTCTACATTTTTTTTTTTTTTAATAATAATGAAGATTAAAAATAATACATTTTTATTTATGACATACCCCCCCCCCCATACCAAAATCCTGGGCACGCCACTGCTCGTAATTATTTTAAATATAATTTATTACAAAATAATTTATAATTGATAATTAATTTACACTTATAATATATTAATATGATATGTATTATATAATTTTAATATGCTTTTAATAAACAAAATCATTTAAAATGTAACTTGTAATTATATAAAAATTTAAATCGATATCGATATCGGTATTTTTCAGATATCGCGATACAATATCGGAAAAATAAATACGATGTCAATTATTAAAAATATATCTTTGCCCAACACTAATACATTCATATACGAGTATTATACAATCGTCATGGTCAAGAAGGTATAACGAGTTTATTCTGCCGGTCGGGCGATCGACGCCGGTATATAGCGTCATCTCGGTGCTGACGGACGAAGAAGATTTTACTAGGTACCCGAGAGATGCTCCCATAATGTTGTATAATACTTATATATATATATATATATATACACGCTGTTATAACCCACGTCTACCGATCACTATATTACACATGCGAACGTTCACATCCCTCGAAAAAATAGCCATCCCCCACTGCCGCGCACCACACTGAACCCACCAACCATCCTTGCACAGGTCCCTCGTGCCGAAACGAGACGAAAGACGCGATAGTTATTAAAGAAAAAGGCGCATGTAACGACGTGTCAAAGCCACTAGACGAGACGGTGGCGGCGGAGGCATATATATTGGATTTTTCGGAAATTGAGCGAACGAAATTCACCGGCACCCCACACCGTTTCCGGCCGGAAGTGGATTAAAGGTCTTTTGCACGCGCTCCCACAAAACCTGGGTGTCGACGAGGGGAATGTATAATACGATATATATATGATATACTTATATATATTTAAGGTATAAGTATAATATGTGTTTATATACATATATATACTATTAACACACACTCTGACGTAGCACTGACAAATCGACGCGTGTGCGGGATACCTACTATATAATACGAGTATGTGCTATATTTATGTATGCGAGTTAAGTGAGATTTTCGTGTCGTCGTCAACTCTAAAACGATTCGGGTGGAATCTACCGTCGTATACTCCGGAAACACCGTAAGCTTAAGCCTAAATATATAAAGTTTTTACTCACTGCTACAACACAAGTATACAGTATTTAGGTAGGTACATATTATATTATAAACCAGCTATAGTGAGTAATATATTATTATTTTACTTATTGGTAGAAACCAGCGGTGTGTATACTATACCGGACCAGCGAGCCACACAATGTTACATACCTATATAGGCATCTATAGTGTTATGTATAATATTATAAACTGTATAATCATATTATAGCGACGAATACAAGATTAGTTGCACGAAAAAACCGACGATACATGAATAATAATAACAATAATTATAGTTTATTGGACGACATATACAAATATAAAGCAGCTGAATATTATCGGTGATGATTGAGTACCTAAAAAACTAAATAATGTAGTATATTATCTAAGTGAAATTATTTAAATTATTATATGATATAGCAATAATGGTTTAACTACTTATTTAAGTCAAAGCATATATATTAAGTGATCATCACTTAAGAAACTGTTCAACGTCCAACACTAAGATTTTTAGTAACATAACTACATGTATATATCAAGTTGCAGACATATCTTGAACTTAAAATATTAAATCGATTAGTAGAACTGTTATAAATTATAATTATTACAATAACGCAAATTAAAATTGTTTAATATAATATTATTTATATGTAGTTATATTCTAAAGTAATAAAAAATATTATATGAATTATTATAATTATTAAATTACTTATTTGATTCAGCATATTATACTTCAGTTGGTATCTATGTATATTTTAATTCACCCTTACATTGTTAAAATTAAAATTAAAAATTAAATTGTTAAAATATTTTGATTTAATAAGAATGAATGCCTATTTTACAATACTATATTCAATGATATATTAGATTGTAAATAAGAACACTTTTAGCGATGTAGTAAGTTACCCTTAAAATACGAAACCCGAGAAATTATATTCATTCAATTTAAAGTATATCAACATACTTCTTTAATTTATGTAGGTAAATTAAAAATTCTTACATTTTAATAAACATATTATTTGAAAAAACAGACATTATTTTATTTATGATGTTATTTTTGATTTTATATTTTAGTAAATATTCAACGCGGCAATTAATTAAACAAACAATTACAAAAACAAAAATTGTCATCATTGGCCAACATAATTTATGGTATGCCAAATATATTTTGTATATACACCACCCTCCTTTTAAAATGAGAAAAATATCAAATTAAAAATCCATAGGAGGAATTTATTCTAAACATAATTAAATGTGGTTATTTAAGACTATTTATGTGAATCTATGTAATATTATTAATTAATTTATGAAATTTATAAAAACTAGTATTGCTGTTATAATAATTTTTACTACGGTATAAAAGCGAAAATAATTTGAACTAAAGCAATGTTAATATCATAAAATTTACTCAAATGCATTGCTAATAATTCATATTGTCATTTAATATGGCGAAGCCCAGTATTATTTGTTGGTTTGATACGTTATGAACTGGATATTAAATATTACCTGAAACAAAAAAAATAAATATTTAATTAGTTGGGCAATACATAACTTAATTACATATTATTGTTTAAGAATATTAGGTACATGAATGATATACATTGAGGGTAGGTATTATTTATTGAATAACAATAATGTAGAGAAAATCACAATGACTGCAATTTAATACTAGTTTAATATAATTGTATACACTGACAGATCAAATCATTGACTTAGCTTTTAAATGTTTATACTATGCGCATTACTATATTAATAACCAATTAGGTATGCGATTTGTGCTAGCTCATAGTATTTTTTATAATTTTTATAGTACAATTCGACATATTTTAAAGAAGTTTTAATTTTTAAAATATTATTATATATATTAAAATTTACATAATCTGCCTCACTCTTTGATTGCCCTTCTCTGCTGGCGAAACGCGTTAGCTTTTTTAATTCTCTTAAATCCATCAGTATCCCCATCAATCTTTGTTCTATCCTCAACTCCAATTCGGAAATATTCGTAATCATGATTATTAATTTTATTTTGGAGGCTGGTTTTACCATATAATTGCTTTTAAGATAATTGTTGTTTTTAACCATTTGCATATTTTGTAATATTTTATTTTTATCTAGTTATATTATTTTATATAACTATTGAACTATAATATTAAAATTAAAAGCTAACAAAACAAAAAAAGCAAAACAAAACAAAACAAAACTGACATAAGTATATTGATAGTAATTTTAATATGCGTTGAGCAAATGAAACGAATTTTTCTATAGATATGAATATTCTCGGGATATGAATAGAAACGTGAAATGGCAAAAAAAAAATGAACAAACAGCGGAGAATACATGAGATTTGCACATTAATTTATTAACTATTCTTTAACATTAAATGTTTGAACAGTTGCGGTCACGGTTTATTAAAGATGAAAATTGAACTTGTTCTTTCATCGAATCATATAACATTCTTACTTTTGTTTGGATCAGTGTGGAAAAATAAATCCTGGCGCTAGGCTGTTTTATCAACAACAAAAATATGTGATTAATAACATCTGATGCAAACTGTATTATATTTGAGTGTTCTAGGACAATGCATTTTATGTTTAATGTAATAGGTATTAGCTTATTTAAAGATTAAATTAATTTTTCATATTTTAAATTTTTTAATAATTTTTAGAATATTTACGTATAATACCTATCCAAGCCCTCCCTAGTAATGATAACAGGTTATAACCGTTCAAAAGCTACAGTTTCTCTGGTGGCCAAGGTGTCCACAAATAGTCCGTGTCGTACACTTCACATCGACATTTCGGACAAATATAAATATAAATAAATAATATTCAAACACTTTTATCGCATGCAATGTGGTAGTAAAAAATCAATAATAAAATAGATTTCTGAATATGTATACTAATAATAGTAACCAGCTATAATAACATTATAATATTAATTATAAAGGTAAACATTATACTTTGACCGTCGCCGGCATCAACAGTGGTCATTATAATATGTATAATGTACGCGCCACTCGTAATATCATATGCCACCCCTGTCTAGGTAGTTTTTAGTCGATAAATACATACTATTCATGAAAGTTCACGAGGAAAACCCTACCTACCCATATTATAATAATAATATATGTTTTAGTGTGTATATTGTAAACATATAGGCGTATAATAGGTACCTACACACACTTAACATTTCAGTGTACTATTTTCATGAAATCCACATGAGAGAGCCGTATGATTGGTCTACGTCGGATATACAATCAAATAATAATAATAATAATAATAATAATAATAATAGTACAATAACAGATGACGAATGGTAGCGGGCAATAAATAAGCAAATTATAGCGACTGACTGTGTGTACACATACACCAATCGTACGATGCGTAGGTACCTAGAGATTACGACGACTACTAAGACAAGTATATCGTTACACTGTTATTACATAGGATTTTATATTATAAACGCTAGTATAGATTTATTTTGTATTACATACCAACGACTTAAATAATATTTAATATAATGTGGTACTTTGTGGTGCACGCCATTGCACTGAAGGAACCGTCTGGGAATAGCTCTGATACGACAAGTATACCGTCGCGTCCGCGATGCGTCAGTGCACTTGTGGAATGCACATAATAATTATGAAGTTCGTATATTATGTATTATAAAATAATAATGCATATACGTTTCTTAGTCAGCTGAATAACAATCGTCGGGTATAATTATCACTATCAAATTGAGTATACGCTGAAACGGATCTGTGTCGTTGTAAATGTATATATTTTGCATAGTTTCCAAAGTAACTGAATAATATACCTAATATAATATTATATGATTTGAGTACCCTTCTTACCTGCAAGACGCATATATCGAAATTGAGTATATTCCGCCTGAAGCGCATATTAAAATAGTATTACACGTGTTATACTTATATAATACTACCTACCAAGTATGGAATCACACATTGTATTAATTTATATAGCTCATTAGTTTTAGATGGAAAGTCAGTTGAACATCGTTCTACAATGTATTAATATCGAATTAATTTAATTGTCGTTCGCTAATAAACTTCAGAATGGTAATAATTTAAATTAATTTTCAATTATCACTCATCGAATCAATCACCATGTTTAATAATAAATAATGAACTTGTGTTAAGTCTATTTCTTAATTAATTTTTAGTCGATGTATGCAACTATAACAATATTGGTGGAATTATTTTGTCAAGTAAACCTGATTTTGACCAAATGTTATTTCAGTTGGTTTATCGTTTTTTAAAATCAAATAATATTAGCCAGTATAGACTCATACCTATAGACAATGATTTATTTAAATATTGTGTATACGTAAAAATACATAAAACGAAAGAAAAAAATAATCACAATTTTAGTGTAAAAAAATATACAATTAAAATTATTCGGTGACTTTGCAGTTTTTTTTTTTCCAATTTGATTGTTCAATAATATTTGCATGAACAGATTAAATTTTAATTGTTACGTTGCCATGATTGAAATGTCCAAATCACAATACCTACCATATTAAATTCAATAGAGTTTAGTACAATAATTTATTAATGTTTGGTGGAACGATGAAACTATTTGCGGATTTACGGCCGACCAACTCACAAAAATATCGTATTCAGTATTCAGTATTTGTTTTTTTATTGTTGTTCTTTGACTAATACGCGAGGAACCAAAACAAATTATTTATCTCATAGCCATATAATACATACGTGTTTCGAATGCAAACACGAATTTCAGTGCTCTTCCGTCTTCTAAATTCATCAACGGAAACATTTTTTTTTTCAAGAGTTTCATGATAAAATATTCAGAATCCAGAGGAAACATATCTCAAAACTTCAATTTGTTTCGAATAATAATATTATTTTGATAGGTAGCTAATATATATATAATGTATACGTATATTTTTGATGCATAAAAATGTACAATGAAACGAAATAATATTGTTTTCAGTCAACCCCGATGAGATGAAAATAATAAATTAATTTTGGAGATCTGCGAGCTCTATATAACGTATAATATAAAAAGAACGAAATGACGCTAAAAGTATAGGTTGGGACCTAGATTGAGTTATACTGTATATATATATATATATATATATAACGCCGTGTTGAGCTGGTGTTTTCATCCGTAATTCGTATTTGCCCCGGGCAGTCATCTTAAGACTAATTTTCGTCTGCAGTGCTCGTGTGTATATATTACTTGCACCGGCGCAGCTGAAATAGCCAATACATTTCCGCGCTTATTTAAATTCGTCTCTACACCATCGATATAATGTATTCTGTGTTGTTATCACCGTTCCTAAGCGTGTAAAATAAAACTTATTTTATTCCAAACGGCGCAACACCGGCGGCACTAAAACCCGACGCACTTCAGCCGCTGCCGCCGCCACTTTTCAGGGGTACAAGAGCTTTTATAATTCACTTCCCACCCATAACGCAGCAGATGTATAAGTGACAATTATTGCTATAATGTTGTGTGTATCGTGACTCTACGCCACCGACGACACCGTACAGTAGACGATATCGCATGCTAGATGTTTCAATGATTTTATTCGCATACACTATTACGCATCGGTGGCTGTTTGCTGGATGTAAATCACAGGGTGAAAAATATTTTACAATAATTTTCGATGGTCACTGCAAGTATTGCGTTTATTTTTATTTTTTTTAAAGTACTTAATACTCGTATGAAGGATTTGGTTTCCGGCGTACATGTAGGGAATATAATAATATAATATGAGAAGTATACCTAAGAGCTGTTGTAATGTTGATATAGTGAATTTTAATACGTTGTTCGATTGGGTGTTTAATTAGTTATTCTAGTGAACCACTAAAAAATGTCATTTTAAGCAAAAAATTAACGCATAATTTACTTAGAAATAAAATATGTACTATTGTACAGATAAATTTACTTACAAAAATACCGAATCACTCACTTCTTTTTTGCTTTTATAATTAATTTATTCGATTTCTGATTTTTGAAAGTACTAAGTATTTGGTTAAGTTAGTCCTTAAAAATCGTTTTACGAGATATAGTATATAGTGTATAAAAAAGAGGTATTTTTTTAATTTTGTACCTACTTATAAATAGAAACACTAATAGTTTTTAATAGGTGAATATAAAATTTTATCATTACCGGTAATGTATTTTATGTTCAAATAGATCCTAACTTCCATATTATCTATCACTGTAGACCTATCAATTACCTAATTGTTCGAATTTAAATTTTGCAAGAGTACATTAAATATAGTCAATATTTTTCAGCTAACGATGGTGACTTTAATTTGAAAAAAAAACATGTTCCCCAGTTATACAGTCTTTAAATAATGTAATATAATCAACATTGCATGGCCTTAAGTATACATTAAGGTCCCACAAACCAGAATTTGATTAAATGCATAATAATAGGAAAGATTAGGAGCGCATCATGCTTGTAAATACGCATTTTTTTTTGTCTATTAAATGCCCTTTATTTTAACACTTTTGCTTTGATGAGCTCAATAAATAATGTTTGAAGAAACTATATTAAAAGGTATTCGTTACGTTTTAAAATACGCATGTACGTAAACTTGTACATGAGATGATTATATTTTATAGTGTATATTTCTTTAATAATGTAATTAACAATACATATTTTTGTGCGTGACCTTTAGTTTACACCCGACCAGCTGATTTAGCTTCAGATTAAAGACGCTTGTGGAAATATACACACCCACACCTCACTCTTACACTATGTATTTCTAAGTGATATATGCAGCTCTTGTTACTCAGTCACTGGAATATAACCATTACCTGAGTTTATACCACAGGCTGTTTACCACGTATTCACCGACGATTGGCACGTGTGAAGTGAAGGTTTTGCGGTGTATGATCTAGTATTATAGTATATAACAATTAAAATAACAGTGATATAACAATCTCCGACTAGGTTAATGTTATAAAGTAACTGATAGTATACATAACAAGTAATCAGGTTTTTGTTCTTAAAATACAAAAAAACGCGAAAAAATAGCTATCACGTGTATATAATAAAACGAGAAAGGGGACTCGCATAACCGACGACAATTACTCCCTGTACCCAATTTATATATATTACATTATGTATATACTAGTCGGCGACACTGCAAATTTCAAGCCACTCTGATATTGATAAGCTTATTAGCACGCTAGGTAGGACGTATCTAGGCTGTGTTTGTGTGTGTGTATAAATGTATATAAATATGCAGCAACTGCAGTTCTCATGGTTGCTAGACGACAACACTTTACCGAGATAATAGTGTTTTTGTAATAATAATAATAAGATTGTACGGATGTCCAGAGGGCGTGAAAAGAACGCCGCGTGGAACATGTTCCATATAAAAAGAAAACCATTGCAATTTCATTTTATGTATATGTATATATATATATATATATATATATATATGACGGACACTTAATAATAATTATTAATTTAGTTTTTAAAATGTCACACAGCGTTGGCACTTTACTCGTCTGTATACAATGTTTAATATTATAAACATAGGTATAGCCAGGGAATGGACGGCATACTCATTATGTGCCTCTGCGGTATAACGAATCTAACCTAAACTTAAGCTACTAGTCTCTAAACATTACCTAATATAGTCACTAAAATATATTAGTAACTCTATAAATCACAATCTAATCCACTAAATTAGCTTAGATTTAGTTTATATTCGTTAAAATGCGGTGGAACAGTATACGTAGTTGGGACATATCGAGTACTCCCCACTTTTATTTTTTCGTATCCTATAGCTCAAGTGTGTCCACAGTATAAGTATTATGAAAAAATCATATATAAGATCACAACTGTGTCTTTCTTGGTTTGCAGTTGTAGGATTCTAAGATAAACTGATTGGCTAATCACTTTTTAGATGCTCCAATTTCCTCGACTGAATAATTGATTAAATATAAAAAAAAAAAAAAAAAAAAACAAATAAGTGCACTCACCCGAGTTTGTTGGAACGTGTGTGATCCAAAATAATAGTATAAATAATAATAACTAAATATTTATGGTGTGTGCCAGTAAAATCTCCTGGTGGTTCACCTAAGGCTAATCTGAATTAACTGGGATGCACTCGGGTCGCACCAAAAAAAAAATTACATTTTCTTCTAGGGATCCACTTGGATGATATTTTACTCAATATCCACTTGGGATATTAAATTAAGGTAATTTAGAGACGCACTCTGGAAACTCCCTTTTCGGCATGTATATTTAGCGGTGTATATGCGAAAAAAATCAGCAGTGTTCGTTTGAATACAATGGTCTTAAAAAAAATATACATATATATAAATATAAGTATAATACTAATATTTTAGTAATTTAATAAATTTAACATCAACGAAATATAATAATACGTGGTGACGGGACGATAATTATAGATCGTAGTATGTACTGAGAAGGTTTTTTGTCGGTCATGTTTTAAAGATGGGATTTTTTACTTTTTTAATGAGACGTTCTTTTATTTAATATTAAACTCTTGTTGCCAACTATCAAAAAATATAAGCAAGAACTTTGATTTTTTTTACCCTCGTCAAATCAACAACTTCATCTCAGTGACACACTGGGAGCTTTAATATTTACCAACTAATTGGTCGTACCGAAAGATTCTTAGGCTGGTATAAAAACAACGATTGAAATTTTTTTAATGTTCGAATATGCCCTGTAGCCACTAGAATTTGTGATTAAAAATGTATTATATTTTATGTTTTTTTTTTTTTTTTATCTTATTAATCGTTATAATAAATTAAATACATAATATAATATAGCTATGTTCAAACAAAATATATTTTTCTTTTTTTTTTCTATCGAGAAAAAAACTAAATTTTAAAATATGTTTAAGTACAATAAATAATATACATATAAAAAAAATTCATTAATAGCACTTAATTTTTTGTAGTAGGTGCCCAATCCATCGACAATGCTTCAATTGGGATTATTAATTTTATTTTTAGTATTAACTTTTCACTTGGAAAAATAGGTTTATCGTTTAGTCATTAAATAAGTTTCTGGGCTATATTTTATGCTTAACCCGGAAAAATAAATTTAGTAATAAAATCATTAAATATTTTTAATGACTAAATTAATAATAAAAATCTTTAAGTTCAAAAAATATTTTTTATGATATATGATACAATGGTTGGAGAAAATATTATCTATGATTTATTATTATGTCTTATATTAACACAATTTATTGACTATTTAGTAAGCAGCTTTCATTTAAATTTAAAGTCCTTAGTAACATATATATATATATATGACATTAACACTATGTTTAAATTCAAATTAAAACAGTGCTTATTGTAGTTATAGTTTGAAGTATAGAAATCATAATAAGTAATTGTATTTTACTACATGATTTCATATTATTTTAAACGCTCTTCTCATTTGATTCAACTTTTTCATATTTTTAATTAATTTAAGGCTATTTCATTCGTATAAAATAATAATCCACGTACACGCCTAACAACATACCCACACAAATGCACACATATGCATCATGTTAGCCGTCAAGTTACACTCTTATTAATTGGTTTGAAAAAAACAGAAATTAAATTAAACGCAGTTGGAACCATTATAAAATAAAAAAAAATGTGATTTTATAAAATTTAATGACGCGAACATAATATATAATTTACTACCTACCTCACTTCATGGAAATAAACTAAAACTATTCAATTAGAACTGAGCTAAAAATGATGTAGGCATTTACGAAATTTTAAAGATTTTACAATATTTATAGAAAAAACAATAAAATTTAATTTTCAAATAACCATGTTGTTGGTTATATGTTAACTTGATGATGATTGTTTTTAGATATGATCTAAAAACAAGTCATTAGATAATATTGTTTGTACTTTAGAGTTTAGACAGAGAGAGACGAAAGTCCTAATCTCGTTAAAATAATAATAATGATAATATTTTTGTTTTTCACTTAATCAATTTTCTTAAGATAAACGGTTTTTACCCAGTAATGTGTTTAGCAAACCTTTTTTTAATTAATTTAATAGGTGTACATTGTTTTTTAGTTTAAAGTAAACAAAAGTGAACCAAAAAATGTATTGCCGTGACAGGATCAAGGTACTTTTTTATCATGTGTCGTACGCAGTATTATAAAAAATAAAATAAAATATAAGTATATGACTCCAGCTATATTATAAATTCAAATATAATATTTTTCGTCCCTGACTGTATTAAAACAAAACTCTACAGTGGTAGACCACGTCGGCTTGAGCTGTTATCCAGTGTTCCAATTAACACGTTTCCGTTCTTTTTTATAGCTCTCTTTTTCCTTACACAATAATTATATGTTTTGCTAAAAATAGATGACATGTGTACTATTGTTGATGTCCATCGATCCACCAACCATGAATAGACTATTATGTGTTACAGTCGCTGCGTAATTATACCATATACGCGGTTATTGTTCACAATGCATGTTAATAATATCAACACGTGGTATAATGGTACCGAAGACGATATAATAATAATGATAGTAATAATTTTCTGCATTTCAGTTTGGTTAATACCATAGCGTAGGAGGAACGTACCCCTCACATTAAAAATTTCAAATTATTTCCGGAAAGTAATTAACATGTAATTAGCATATTGTATTTTAATTAAGCGTGATATCGAAAAATTGGTTGGGGGTATAGATACGTGCCTCGGACCCCCCCCCCCCCACACACACACACACATAAAAATCATCTATTTTCAAATTCTTTTCTAGGCAATATTTAGCAAGCAATTAGTATGCATTTGTATGCTTAGTTCCGCAATTCTATCGCTATTCGTAAGTTTGAAAAATCATTTTTCCTAATTCTATAATAATAAACTAGGACTATAATTATAATATCAACAAATTGCTAGGAATTTTCTAGATTTTGCTAGCTCATTTTTAGAATTTATTATTATCTCATTTAAGTGCAATTCAAAATTAAAATATGCCGGTATCAACTTGACTCAGCACTGGTACATTGTCCAATAGATGTCCGTCAAGTTAGGACTGAAACTTAGTGCTAGAACATCAAACCATATGGGTATTATTAATTTGCTACGAATTAGCTACTTAAATTTGGCACGTAATTCACGATCGTGCCATACAATCCTGTAGCTCCAGTGCAACAGGATATTTTTACCCCCTCTAGATGCGTTTTACCCCCGGAGATAAAAACATTTGGGGGTATTAGAATCCTGCGACACCGGCGTCTCGAAATTATTACCAATATTAAAGTGGTCGTCGGGTTTTCTTCCTTCAGCCATGACATACAAACATACGACTTTAAATAAAAACGCGCAAACCACTTTTGGAATAATATTAAAATAGACACCAATGAAATTTACATTCATTCGGCACTCCGGGTTCTCTACAAACGCCATGGTTGACGGATCGAAGGGCGAGTGCTGTAAAACTAGCACCGCCGCTACTGTCAAGGCGTGTAGTATCACTTTGTGATACACAATATATAAATATTGTACACATATACATATCGTTATACATGTGAGTGTGTGCGTATATATAGACACTGGTAGTGCCCATCATCCTTCTCGCGCGGAATGAAAAAGGGAAAATGTACGAGGATATTATTATCGGGCCCCGGCGCATTGTCTGCCTCGCAGACGACTAAAGCGCTCAGTGTCACAATGCGAATGAACGTCTATCTGGTTTTTATTTCCCGAAACGGAAGTGTTTTCCATCTGGAAAATGACTCTGAAGGGAACTGTTACGCCGCCACCATTGCTGACTATACAACGACGCGATTGCATGTGCTCGCGTGAGATGTTTACTCATTCTCCCTCAAACCTCCGCCAACTGCTAACTCTCACTACCCCCCTTATCCAATACCACACGCCCATTACATCAGAATCTCACTTCACCCTATCGGCTTGTCCTGTCTTAACGAAAACGTCCACTTTCAAAAAATACAAGGGGTACACAATTTCGATGAATTTTTTCGATCAGGATTTTATATATATATATACACGCATTGTGAAAACAATTTACACGCGAACTCTGACCGATCACGATTGCAAACGTTTTATCAATCACCCTTTATACCAAGTATATGGCAGTTATATAATTTTTGTGTCTTAAAATATGTTTAGTGCATTCTGTAACGTTGGTTAACACTGAGTAAATCAATATTTATATTGAAACGAACTGTAACCATACTTAACCTTAGGGTTATTGAATTAGATCAAATTCATCTGCCTTTGATTTATTTGACTTCGGACGGAATAAGACGGTAATTTAATTTTGGAACTAACCGACGGTCGTTACAAAAACGGTAGATTTATCTATCAAATTATTTGTTGGTTTTTTTTTTATTTTTAGAAACTATTTGTGGATTAAGATAGATAATTTGAAGAATATAGCTGCTTAGTCCATTATATTATATAATTTAATCGTGAACATAAAAGTTTCTGAAAATGAAATAACTATGCGATGGTTTTTAAAATTATATTGCAGTGTGTCGATTATTAATTTAATAACCCGTTGTAATAATATATATCATAACTCTGTGTTTATTACATAAATATATCTGATAAGTATTTCATATTTTCGTTATTTTTGACAAATACTTGTTTCAGATTACGAACCAAAATTAATATGCATTAATACTTCGAATTAATAGAATTTAGAATTTAAGAACAGCTAGAAAGTAAGTGATTATAACAAAATTGATATTTGTGTACTATAATATTCATAAAATATAATATAATACAATGGGTGTGACGGGTGTGTACAGTGCGTCAACGCATGATAGTAATAATATTATAATTCAATAAAATCGTACCGTGTCAGCGCGTGTGACAAGTAGGTACCTAAACCTTCAGACGTTTTTTCACTCTTCTTTTTATTGG
Source organism: Diuraphis noxia (assembly GCF_037042655.1). Lineage (NCBI taxonomy): Eukaryota > Metazoa > Arthropoda > Insecta > Hemiptera > Aphididae > Diuraphis > Diuraphis noxia. The sequence continues at coordinate 57,483,079 of NW_028301711.1, forward strand.
CCAGTTTCCTACGTAATATTGTTATTACCCATGTGGGTACGTCGGTAAACATTAAATTATATTTACCATCTTGACTACGAAAATCGTTCTAATCCGCTAGAAGCATGGTTTTTGAACTGTACTTCTATAGTTAACAGTTATGAAATTACAAAATGCTAAAATTTTTATAAAAATAATTGTACCTCAGAATGGCTGCTTTTTTGGAGAAGAAGTGACATAATTTCAGTTACTTTTCCTGGTATTTGAGCTTTTTTAAGCATGCCAATTTTAATATTTCATCGTTCATAAATATTGTATCACTTCCTTTAATAATATTCTAGTTTGAATAATTATCGTTCATATCGAATATTATAATTTATAACAGAATCTGAAGCAACCATCCGAAAAAATTTCACTTTCAAGAAAATAATATAAATACAATTTTAAAGTATAAACACTTTAATTTACTTATTTTATCTTTAGGTTGTCATTATGTGTGTAGAACTATCGACAATATTCTAAGCATTAGTTATATTATAGAACAAAAATTACACAAGAGCCGGAATGATAGACTTCAATATTACTGTTAAGATAATATTATCCGATAATATATTTTAATAGTATAGATGAGTGAAGTTAGCGAAAAAAATTGAGTAATTATGTCCGCTATATTTCCATTATTTAGTGCATTTTCGCAAATAAACATATAAAACTAATTTTCGTGTCATTTAAAATTTATTCAATTTTCATGACTTAATTGTGATTGTAATTTGGAGCGTTAGAAGAAGACAAAAATATATCACATATTTAAGTTTAAAGTAATCGCCACAGAGAATCCTTCCCCCCACTCACTCCAAATATCACCTCATCGGAGAAGTGGCTGGAGGCAGCGATTACGGCGAGTGTACGTAACAATATAATATAAAGAATAATATAATATTTTATTAAAGCAACTTTATTATATTATTATTATTATTAACGATGAAGATAATGGTAGTAATTAAATAGGCGAATGTGGCGGTTGATCGATTATGTTTGACGAGAAATCTATTTTCGCGGTCCATCGCGTTCTCGACAAATTTAAGTGTAGGCACACCGCAATCATAATAATAATAATAACGTTTTTTGGCGGCATATCGACAGCATGTTTGAAGTGCAGTAGGGAGGTTATCTATTATATATTATAGTGAATATAATAGTAATAATAATATAGAGACGATAATATTGTTGCCACCGTAAAGTAAATCTATAGTGTTATATTATAGTGTTTCGACTCCCACACGCATTATATGATATAACATTAATAATGTATACAGCTAACTGCCTCGCGCGTACAATATAACACAATATATATTATATATATATATTACATACAATATCATAACTCCTCTACACGATCGGTGCGAAACACGTTTGTGACGGTGTCCGGGGGGTGGGCATTAATGCAATAACGGGGTAATCCGCAAGCACTGGCGACCGGTGTGCGACGGCCCGCGGTTTTATCCGCCGCCGCCGTCGCGCGCGCACGGCAGATTAAACTGTCGGGTCGCCGCCGTAACAGATTGCGCGTCCGACGGTCAACTATTACACACACACACACCCAAGTGGGGTTATAGGGTTGTCCCACGTATATAATATATACCTAAGTACATATATGCACCCCGCAGGAGAGAAACCACCCACATGCTCGCACGATATATAACGGGTATAGTAATAATACATGATGATATTATGCACTTTGCATACGAGTCCAGGGTTGTGGACGATGGTCAAGTGAATAGGTTTGTGTGGGTGGGTGAGGGCGGATGTGCGAGATGATGATAATAGTAATAATATAATAATGGCTTGGGGGCGATGTCGAATCTTTGTCATCCACAAATATTGATCACCCACACAACAATAGCCATGTGTGTGTTTGCGTTTTTGTGTGCACGGTGTAAATGAATCACTGAATGTACTTTGATGTTTATTAACTTCTGTATGACGAGAGCCTATGACTTAGTGGCTGCAAAAGACCCGCAAGCCGTTACTCAAATTATATGGATGACGGGATTATTTTCACGTGATCCTCGTTTTAGTTGTTTTAGCAATCCGGGACAGGGGCCTTAAAATTTAAAATGGAAAATAGCTGTCGTCAATAAATAAATGAAAGTGTGTGGAAAAATGATGATCTAGATTTTAGAACATGTGTAACATTTTTGGGAAATATCATTTATTGGTCACTTTCGCATAAGCCATTTAGTAAAATATCAGTTTAGTCAGATTTAGTGATCATATTATAGTATTTTATAATAGTGAAATAACAATTTGATTTTTTTTAAACGCTTCAAAAATATTTAAGCTACAATAATATTGATATTCATAGCACGAATAATGTGATGTAGCTAAATCACCTATCCATGATGCAGTGGAACCATAGTTGTTATAATTTTAAATTTTAATAGAAAATCATGAACAAAATATAATAACATGTTTGAAATGTTATATGGATCCAATAAGTAATAACGTTCAAACTTCGAGATGAAAAGGAGGAAAACTGATGAAAACTGCACACTTAACTCAAATACCATTAAAATAGGTGTATTTTAAAACACAGAGTGACTCACTAAAAATGATCAGTATTTTAATAATGAATTCATTCAAATTTATATATTTTTTTTTTAATACTTAAGAAGTGTAGCAATACAATTTTTTTTTCAAATTATATTTCAATTTTAAAATGATTAATTTTTAAGAAAATGTTGATATATTTCAAAATTGTAATGAGTAGTTCTCAGTTCTTGAAATGTTTGTACTAAAAATAATAATTATCCAAAGTGTTTCTTCCAAAATGTAAGATATATTCAATATTAAATCTATTATTTATAGATAATCATTAATTTCTAAAATATCCATAACAATCATATCTTAAAAATCAACATTATCAAGGTAGTAAAATAAATGGTATCTTCACGTTACACTCTTTAAGACTTAAGTAGTAGAAAATATGTCAATAATTTAAAAATATTTGAAATTACCGAAAAACTGATTTTAAGGAACTGGGAAAGGAGGATGATAACATCTAGTATATCAAGATAAGATTATCATTCACAAAAAATTGCTTTTAAACAAAGTTTCGCTAATAGTATATAAGTGATGCATTATTGCATTAACCACTGATATTAACAATAGAGGATTTTTTTTTATCATTTATGAACTCTATAACATAAAATATATACATATTATTGGCGTTTTCCACCTAATTGCACTATTGCACTAAGAGCGCACTGAGTGCCATTTGCGTGTTCCATCTACGATTACGTGTTTGCACAATTCCAGTGTAATATGTGTTCCATCTTGAAAAACTGCACGAGTGTTTTACAAAAACCGTCCAAAAAGCTAGTGCGCCAGCTTTTTGGACGGTTTTTGTTAACAGTTATTATTACTACTGATAAAATATAAAAATTAAAAACTTTAAATCATTAATTAATTGTACATTATACAATTCTACTAGCCGTTGTGCTATAGGGGTAGGCGGTATATTGTATAGCACCTACTTTTTTTATATAGAATTTAGAACAAAAAAAACTTCAAAGCGAAAAAAACAGCCAACATAACTGAAAAACGAAAATATATTTTGCAATTTGCATAAATATAATTTTATCAATAATTATGAGTGTACCAAGATAATAATTTTTTGTGTTCCATATCTAGTAGTAAAATGTTGGTACTTGTGATAACACCGAAAAACTCGCACAGTGACAGTGGAAACTGCCAAAGTGCGAGTTCGGCAAGGTGGAAAACGCTATAAATTTGTGCTTGAAAAATTTTGATTTAATAGTTAAAAGTCAATCAAGTAGCAAAATCTAAAATAACATGAAACATAAAGTAAAGTTTACCAACTAAATTCCATTTATTAACGATATACAAAAATTGTTGGGTGACTCTTTCGACTCTCGTAGAAACTATTTTGATTATATGCTCGAAAAGTTTTAATACCGCAGTGTTTTGGCTATTTCTGTACGCTGTAATTTTAATTATATACTTGAATTTTTATTTGTAATTATAATATTTTTCGAGTCAGTTGACAAAGTTATTATCGAACTCTGTATAAGTACAGTTATGCAATTTTCGAACCAAAGATCGACATAAAGCGTTTTGCGCTAGAACAATTTCCAAACTTGGGTAATCTGAAGTGCACAAAAGGGATGACCAAAACTTAAATATAACATTTCGAGTTCATATATTAATGTTACCTATTATATTTGATGAATTTAGTGCGCATCACTTGTTGTATGATTTTCTTAATAATTTAGCATATATGTACATTATAATGTATCTCACCATAGTATTGGCTATCTAACTTACGGTTGACGTTATCGCACAACAGCATGTTAATTAAATTTGTGAATTTTGAATCTTATATAATGATAATAAGTCTACAGACAACTCGCTAGTGTCTTCGTTAAATTCATGTTTATAATATTAAAACACGATGTTGTAATATCCAATGCCATGTATTATTATTTTTACAAAATGTTGAAGAATAATAATATGATATTGTTTTACGAGAATATTACAAAAACATTTTTACAAATAGTCTAGCCTAGCATTTAGCGCTCCGGTGGAGAGATGTGTGATTTTGACATCGGTGCACTGACGAGAACATTTTTACGTTAGAGATTTTCAAAAGCTTGCGTGAAATGATCGCTAACGGTCTTATACAATTTTAATTTAATTTTCATCAGTTTTTTTACTTTTAAACTTTTTTTTTCTTTTATCTTACCTATATAATCGTTAGTAATAAAATAATTGCATTATCGATTTCTATTCGGTATTTGTGTTTGCGATTAATTTACATTTTATGAACATGATAATACTGTAAGGGTAAAGGTGTTTTTTAATACACAAGATTTAAGGATTTTTATGATAATGTACAATTTATATTATCATTTATCAATGTATAGAAGCTCAATAATGTGATATCGTAAATCGATCAAAATCGTCGAATCTTAGGATTTCCGGATTTATATTCCCCTCCCCCCCCCAAAAAAAAAAAAAAAATAAATAAATAAAAATAATTACAAAGCTCAATCCTAAACTAATAGTGAAGTCTATCAGAAATATAAATTAAATATTAAATTATTTATATTTATAAATAGGTATACATATTTTTTTATACGTTTCATGTTATGTAGCTTATGTATAATTAAAGAATTATTCAATTATATAGTAGTTGAATTGTAACAAAAAAGTCATAACAGCCGTATGAACGAAGCACCACTATATTATTTCTAAGCAAATCAAGGCTATCATAAACAGCTCATGGGAAATGGAGCAAAAAAAAGCTCTAGGGTTTTCTAAAAAAAATAGGTATTACTGTTGTACACCTAAATGGTTTTTTCCCTTCATATTTGCTCAATTATGATTATAATATGGTTATAATATGATAGTTACTTACTTAATAATTTAAACATATTATTATGCTGGTTTATATTCATTTTATTTTGTTACAAAATTTGTAATAAATACCAGTGTTAATTATTCATTATGAACCATATACGATTTTAAATGATTGAAAAAATAGGTAATCAAATCATTTGAAGTTTATAGTTTTTTGTTGTTGTTATATATTATTGAGAACCCAATTTATAACATAAAAACTCGAAACCTAGATACTCAGGCACCTTCTGCTCTTAAGAACGACCCATATTGACGTTATTGTTTTTACGTTAAACTATTGTGTAGACGTCGTAGATGTAGGTATACACGATATTTAATTACGAAATGTATTAACGCGACAAATACTAAATTCAAGATTGACGAACAATCACTGTCGACTAGCACAACCACAAGGCGGTCTTATCGTTATACGTGAATTAATATATAGATAACAGTCGTACTATCTGTATTATGTCTTGTAGATACGTATTAATATATAAATCATCAACATGCACCTATATACTTTAATACGTTACGAGTTTGTGTCGGTATCGTGTATAAGTATAATACACTAATGATAATAATAATAATATTATTATTATTAATAGAAATATATACGTATAATCATTGAGCAGGAACTCCAAAGCCCAAGCAATGTCTGAGACCGAGATAGCGCGTGTTTACATTGATAAAGTATAGCGAAAGCGCTATTGTTGTGGATACCGAGAGAGTTAGATAGAAGGACAGAGATAGAGTGAGGGAGAGCCACACAGTATTTAATCCTCTCGTACGCACGGTTAAACTTATTTAATTTGTATTCCGAATTTCAACAAAGCGAAAACAGAATATACACGAGTACATAATAATAATAATATTAATATTATATAATATGTCCGAGTATTCATTATTATTATTACTATTATTATTGTTATTAATATTATTGATATCATCGTTGCACCGAGGCTATATTTGCAAACGCCGGATAATAGGTATTTTGTTAAAAATATTTGAGAGGAATAAATTAGAAAACCGCAGACAGTAATGCAGAAGCACTACGATTGTTACAATATTGTCGCTACATTGGGAAAAAGTGTAGGTAAAAAGAAATCAAAATCAAACCACAACACTCTTTTGATTTAATGCACGTCGTGTTATTTCATACTCACAAAGTCATCGCCATGGTCTGTACCTATCATGCAGCAATAGCTAGGTCGCAATGTACATGCTAATTTTCCGAAGACGTTCGCTTTATATTCGTTCTGCAAATTTGGTCTATAGAAATACCGTTTTAAGAAATCCAATGTATAGTTGTGTGACCTATGAATATATTATCGCGATCCTCGAGAACGTATTAAATAAACGCAAAAATTATTTTTTCTTGGTTTTAGGCTAACCACCGTGCCACCACCACCACCATCATCAACACCACCTTACCATCATGCACCGATTTTCCGCCTGCGATCCACAGCGCGCCTTAAACGTCGTAGGTCTTATCGACCGTCTAGCTACAATACGCACAGTGGTCTATAATGTTATTATATTTTAACCACGAAATATTATTATGATATTGTACTCAAGTCATGATGGTGCACAACATAATACAATTATTATTATTATTATTATTATTATTATGCGCGCGCATGTACCCGAAACACATGCGGCGAAACACGTTTTACATATTATTATTATCCTGTAGACGTCGAGCGTCGGAAAAGTGGAAAAATATTTAATCGATTTCCTAGACGGTTACAATAGAATATGACGTGTGTTTTAGTAGTCGCGTGTGTGTAGTATACACACCTTTAGATTATAGACGTCAACGTATACCGAGTATACCTGCCCGCATAGTATGTGGTCGAACGACGTGATGACGCAACGGACGGGTAGGCGGGGTGGTTGCAAGGAATGAAAACCACGACAAACGCAACGTCTGTGGCGAGGGTTGGCTGTGGACTTTGCTGGAAAATGCGCGAATGTCATATAATATTATAATGTCATTGTATATATTTTGGCATTAACGACTCGGCGGCGTGCGTTTGATGAGTAGGTAAACAAAATTGGCATGCACCGTGGTAATTTCGTTACACACAAACACACACACACACATATATATATACATACATATTATATATGTATACACGATCAAACGCGCGTAATGATATATCTGCAGTGCTTGTCGTCATAAATTATTATCATGATTTGCAAACACACCAACACTCACACACCCACACGTACTGAGCACCCTCCACGCCATCGAATTCTTAAAGACCTCGACCCATCCAACGGACGAGGGCTGGTGTTCGTGGCGGTGCAGTGGAGGTGATGAAAGAACGGTGTGTGAGCATATAGATATATGGTGGCAGTGGAAGTCGGGGTTGAAGGGCGTGGACGTCGGATTATCATTGCGAGAATTCTCTCCGGCAGCAGCTGGCGAGAACAGTGCTCGCGGTGGAGGTGGTGATGCTAATGGTAAAAAATTAGACCCCGCGACGGAGACAGAAAAAAAAACCCCTAACCGAGTGACGTGTCGACACCGAACGTACATAATGAGGAGTAATGACGCCACTGCGTGTGTGTGTGTGTGTGTTTCGCAGTAATATTATTATTATTATTACCATCATCATTATCATCGCCGTCGTCTTGGCTGCGCGCACTGTCTCGGTGCGAGGTCGATTTATAACATTATATGGTTTTCCCGTCTTTCGTGTACAGACATAATTTACAATACAAATATAATACTCTTACGGTATTAAAATGATATATCGTACTATAATATTATATAGGTATGTTGGTACGTATAAAGTTAAGTTATCGTGACGATATTATATCGGTGACGTACAACAGTGGAGCGCATGAGGTATGCGGGGGTAGGCTACGGCAGTCAACTTGTATAATATTATACACGGAAAATAGCGTTTAAATTTGTTTTTCTTACTGGTTAGAAATAAAATGCTCGAAAAGAGCTATGAAATCGGCTTTTTGCAGTAGAATCCATTTAGTGCACTCGCAGTGCACTTGCTACACACTGTCCATTATAATATTATACACAGCCCTATGGGTATAATATAGTACCTATTCACTGCTACCTACTACTTTGCGTCTCAAATTATGGAATCTTTTGTAGGTGATATAAAAAATAATATAATACAGGTAAGTGCACTTGCAATATGTCACTGTGCCTCTGTGATCGGACGGGACAAAAAAAGGTCAAAAGGTTTGTGGCTTTATATTTCATTGCGTATACCTGCATGCATGTATAATAATATATAAATCTCGCATAATGTAATAGGTACATAATATGTTTAGTAGTTGACCATCGATTATCGATATAATACAGAACTTCAACATTATGTTGGAATGATCAATGTCTTCTTAAAATTTAAAAAAAAAACCTCAAATACTTATGTGAAAATTAAAGATTTGTTTATCATCTCTATATTATTATTCTCAATAATACATATTTTATATTGAGTTGAATGTAGTTGCTATTTTTTTTTTAAATATATTAAGCTAAACAATATTGGTATATGAGTTATTATTTATAATAAGAAAAACATATTTAATAAATATGCATATAATTTTTAGTATTATATATTATAATAAATTATTATATATTTGTAAATTTGCAATGTACCTATCTATATTTTATTCAATTGGTTTAAAGCTACCAACAAAAAATATTTTCCATTTTAATAATCAGCTCGTATTTGCATTTCTAATTTCTATTGCTATTGCATGTTTTGTAGATAAGTAACTCTTTCTCTCTGATAAGACTGATAAGAGGTCGCCTTTCCTCAGCTAGAGCAATGTTAAATTTTTCTTTGGTAATAACATTTCGAACAGTCAATAATTTAATGCAATAAATTAAAAATAATAATTCCCGTCAGAGTGTTCACTAACATTCATTCGTTTGATATTAACCTATACCCATCATTATAACTTTCAACGGTGTACCTAACTGATTTTAACCGTGTCTACGTACATACGCAGTTTATTACCTACCCCTTTTCTGGAGTGTCACGACTAGATTTTATAGCATATTATATTATTATCACGTTGTCATATTATTATAATAGTGTTGAAATAATAATGAGGTGCAGTGTGTCAGCGAGTGGTGAAAGTCGTATAACTTATACCATCATAAAGGTGCATTATACACAAAACAATATATGCATAAGCTTCCGAACGAGATAAGAACGCCCTACGAGTAAATCGTGTCGTACATAACCACACTACGTAGTATAATATAGTGAATTTGAACTGGAAAAATGAAAATGTAGAAACAGAATTGAAGAAAGGTTTCCCCAACGAGTCCGGCGGAGGTATTTGATCGAAACAGCCGTTGCGAACGAGTGATGGTTTAATTGTTTATACATAATACATATTGATATACGACGACTATAAGATGTATACGAGTATACTATAATAATCGGTGGTTCGCGGGTATTGCGAAAAAATCTCTGCGGTAAAAAATATCGTTTTTGGTGATGGACTATTCGTCGTCGCGTATATTAATGTAAACGGATTTTTTTTTTGTTCTCATCAATGCCATCGTTCGATTACTTTCCTCGTGCCTAGCAGTGTTATAATATTTTTTGTTTTTTTCCTTACCTTTTCCTAGATTACGTGTCATACCGCTCCGTGTTTGTGTGTGCGCGCTCGCTATATTACTATTATTACTATCATTATTATAACTATTATTATATGGAGGAAGAACATTGTAACAGAAAGTGTGGGAGTGGAGTGGGTCATCACTAACCCACCGGCAGGTCCTGCATTATATATACCGGGGAAAGGTTATAGACGAGCGCGAGCGGTGCAGAGATCGGAGCCTGCAGCGGCAGTAGTTGACGTATTGCCGCCACTCCTTGCAACGCAGAGCCCTTATTATACCGCCGCCACCACTGATATACGGCTATGTATCCTCGTGTCGAGGGAGCACCTAACCGGGTTTTAACGGTTTATCCCCGAGCCGCCGCACAAAAGGTTTTCTCTTCTCTATCGCCCCCCCCCCCCCCCCCGGGCACCCTTTCCCCACCCCAACGGGCCCAACCACCCCAAAATGCCGACGATCCATTACCGTCGTCATCGCAGTGCCCTCACGATGGACTTACATATATACATATACGTATATTATACAGCAGTACAGCACACACACGCGCAATGACGGCGGTGCACGTGACTTTTCTACCTAGCCGCATATATATACGTATATACGTATGTTATAATATATATATATATATATATGCCCACCCGGCGTACAACAATTTTGTGCGATGGACGAGAGTTGGCTTGGCGAGCGATTTTTAACGTCAACGATATAACGAGCCAACCCTCCTCCCCCCCGTTACTCGGCACACTCTTCGTCATACAAGTAGCTTGTCGTGGTTCGATCGTTCCCGAGCACGTCTAGGTCACTCAACGTCATTTGATTTTTATTAATTTTCTCTTCACTTCAAACACATAGCTCAACTCCTCCCCCTACAACACAGATGACTTTTATACGTACAATGTGGTGTTATGGTGAGTGTGTGTGTGTGGGTTCAGTGTAAAGCTGATTCGTAGCGTTTCAAATTACAGTTAATTAATAGATGAGTGAAACACGTAAGAAGAGTAGTTCGGTGTGTGGGTGGTACTCGACGAATGGGCCGGAGTAGTTGTTTGTGACGCTCACAAAATGGAGGAAAAAAATAATAATGAAAATCATCTTGACGTAAAATTCCATTGAGCCTACTCAACTTTGGAACACTGAATATATATTATATATATATAAGTACTTCTGAGTAAAACTGCCGATAAACGAGCCGCCATGTGGTCCAGAAAACGTGCCAATTATTAAGAACGACGACAACGACGTTTAAATATATGTTTCAAACAGGTCGAAAGGTATCATCACAGCTATTATATATACGTATAACATATATATAGTGTATACTTTGCTCGGGTTAATAAAAGTGATGTGCATTAATATTTTATAGTAACTAGTAATGAAATTGTATACAACCAAAATAAAATAGTTTTTCGATTAAAAAAATTATTTATTATTTTGAATAGTTTGCTTCGTTTAGTTTTGCGTTATGACCTAAAAAATTCTAAAAATCAAACTTTACAGTAAACACAGTTCAACACCTCGTATATGAGATATTTGTAGCGCTCAAATTTTTGCTGCGTTAGCAGATATGCAGTTTATTTTATTATTTTACATACTTATCTATTAATTTTCATTTTATATGTATTCTATATACAGGTAATATAAAATAAAAATTCCTGATTGACTAATTCCTAATTATTAACGTTGAGTCAAATAAAGTCGAGTATGAATGATTGGGACTTAAAATGTGAATGGGAACACCATACCACCACATTGTATAAACGCACTCAGAAAGGATTTCCAAAAATTAACACTTTAAAGAGAAACTCACACAGTTACGTTTCAAACTATGAATAGCAATATTTTTTTTCAAATATTTTATAGTGTTAATATATTATGATAGCCATTTATTACAGAAATTAAACAGTGGTTATGAATGTTATGATATCAACTCTGGACATGTATTTTATATTTTTTCAATCCTAACAAAATATGACCGTGTTAAAAATCTGTATAAATTACATTTAACGCGGTTCAATACGTGATAGTTCCACAATTACGTCTTGGTTCAAACGCAAGTTAATATATGATAAAAAAAAAAAAAAATAATAATAAATAAATACCTAAGATCGTATGATACGGTTATTGTCTTTCGATTTTATGTATAAACGATTCTATCTTATATTAAATGGACTTGTATTTCTCATCTCCACCATAACTATCATAAAAACTTTTCTCACAACGTATGCAGTTCGTTTTAAGAACGACAACAAGTTTTCATTAGGCAAGCCTAGCTATATAATTATATATATATATATATATATATATATATATATATATATACATGGTGGTCACAAGGTTTGCACGAAGTACAACAACAACAATGCACGAACTGTGTATGTCATTAAGGTACTACACACGGGCGGCAGGTAGATATAAAATATAACATTATTATGTTTGTGTTCGGTTATACTTATAATATCACTGTTGTCGTACCCCCATGACGTAGCGATGTTTACCAAAATGAAGTTTTCATGTCTCGGAACAAGTGTCGTGTACCAAGCTGAGTTGAGTCGACGACAAACGCTTGCAAAAGTTTGACGCACAACCTCACCCTTATTTTATAGTGTGTGGAAAAGAGGGGCAGTGGAGGTGGCATAGGATTTCAACCAGTCCCTATGCTACCACTGCACTGTTAGTAGATACTTAAAATATCGTTATTGTTAATTATTATTATGTTGTTATTATATATTATTAGAGGTTACTATGTCGATTCTCTTGATGTTATTTAAAGGTAAAATAAAATATTAAATATATATGCAAAAAGGAATTTTTTTAGTCCATTTCATTTGGCTTCCAAATGCAGTAAATATTTTCCAAGAGAAAAAAAATACATATAAAAGTTAAAATCGAATAACAAAAAATGAATGAATCAATATTCTAGCTCTATTATACACTAGGGTTTGCTACAGTGGCTTACAGATTGCCCAAGTCCTTTCAAAATGAAACATCTGCAGGAAATTCTACTCGTACACTTATACGTATTATATCATATCATTTTAGTTATCTACTTCTGTATACCTACCGCCGAGTAGGTAAAGTGTGTTTGTCGTAATTTATATGAAAATATTTGACAGTATATTGAAAAAAACAGAGAATTTCGATTAGTATTGGAGATGGAACAAAAAAAATGTCACCGTTCGAAAAGAAGTGTGTTCCGGAGAGTAAACCCCACACCCCACAAAAATCACTATTTATAATTTATTACATTATGACAAGCTTATTTCGAATGATGGGTCCATGACGAACTTCGGTTTGGCGGATGCGGTGGGTTCGACGCTCACAATGCATCGAATCGGTGTGAATAAAAAAATATAGTAAAAAAAAAAAACCACTTTTCCCGTCGTATATAGTATCGTTAAGGTGTATATTTTAAAATAGCGTGCAAGCATAGATAAAAAAATATATATATGTGTTTATATATAAAGTAATTTATTTGCTGTCGTCGTGGCACGATCGATGTGTGTGTGTACAATTGTGCGTTATACAATATCGTCATTTACATAAATCGAACTACAGTAATACGAGCTATACTTCGTTGTTAAATCGGCCAAGAAAATGACGGTCGGTGTGTGGATGAAAAGCTGTCTGATAAATTGCGGTTTCTAAATCGTTTCGCGCGAGTTCGTTTCAACACGAGACGATAATATAACGTTGCTGTTTTTTCCAAGTTCCAATCAAATATATTATAATGTCCGAGCCAAGGTTAGGAAAACATATTGTATGTGTTTGTACATACACACACACACATTTGCACATACAATATAAAACACATATATAGCATTGCTATATAGTGTATAGGGGCGTATCGTGCATGTAAGCACTGTAAGCACTGCTTACACTTTAAATGAAAGAAAAAATAAATTTGATCAATCACGACAAATAGATACATAATAAATGATTTTTTAAATTTAAATTTTATTTATAAAATATTTAAGTTATAGCTGGTAGTTATAGTGGTTTTTGTTATTGTTTAGTTGTGTCCTACGCTGTCTACTTATTACCAACTATTTTAAGAAAATCATCGATTGTAGGTCTATTTTTAATCCATTCTGTATTATGTTAACTGCATAATCATAATACGATATACAGTGTAACACATTCTGAAATTGCTTACGCGCAACTGTTGTTTTCGAATAGTCTATAATGCTATAGTGGGGGTCACGTATTTAACTAGCGTTTGTAAGCACATTTGATTACGCTTACGCGAGAAACAAGGAGCGACCAGTACGTAGCGTCGTAGCCCGACGCGTTGTAGACTGTAGTCGTTATTACGTACACTGTCACTGTCATTCGCCTAATGGACTTTTGAAGTATTTATACTTCAATTTATTTATTTTTTTGAAGACTCGAATTTATAACATGGATTCATTAAACATTTTAAAAGGATAACATTTTTTATACATAATTTATAATTAGGTATTTAGGTATAGTACCTATATTCTAATCACTTTTGAAATAAAAACTTCACTGCTTACATCTTTTTAATACCCACGCCACGCCACTGTATAGCAATCTAAAACCGAGCAAGTGCCTATAATAACAGAGTGGTGAATTTAGTGTACCAGAAATCTTTAATAAACGTTAAGAAAAATTACTTATTCGTAAGAATAATGCGATTGAGTATTTATTTTTTTTGTTTGATAAACTATTCACCAGCTAAAATTATCGTCAGCGACGTCTCTGCTTCAAACTTAATATTATGATATGTTGAGTCGACGTAAATGTAAACATATTTTTATTTTATGTCACATTTTTACAGGTTATATATTTGTCGTTGAGACATAATTAATCGAGTACACCGTACAAATCAACAATGATTGATAGACATTTTTGAACAAAGGCGTATAAAAAATAGAAATACCTAGACCTATGCAGAACCAATACTTATTTATATATTTTAATATATTATCTACAAAATAATTCATATATGAACTATGGCCATCCCCATTTTAGTATTGATAAATAATAATGAGTTTGTTTAATGATTCTTAAACTTTAAGGTTAGGTAACTAACCTAAGGACGATATGTTTAAATATCTAATAATATTTAATATACAACTTTAGGGCACTTATCAAGGTGGACGGTAACTTCTTTTTATTAATTATTCATCACTATTTATTCCTTTCAATTGTTAATAACATAATATCATTGAAAATTTTGATATGTCTTAATTAAAATTAGGCATAACAAAAATTAAATTTATAAATATGTACTCCCATATTTGAATTTATATTTAATATACTGATATATTAGTTATAAAAGATTAAATATTTATAAAATTATGTCAATTAAAATAATTTTAAATGGTTCATATCTCCATTATCTCCATATTTTTCAAACATTACCTATATCTATGACGATGCACAATAACTCAAAAAATGTTGATTCTAATTTTAATTTAGATACATCAATATTTTAAAATAAATCATATAATTATTAACTTACAAAAGATAAGTGTGATCCTAATTTAAAAAAGATGATATCGGCACATTGTTACGTAATATAATAATAACTCAAGTGTTTTTGAAGAAAAAAAAAGTTCAGTATCTTTGTTCATATATTCCATAAATCAAAATGGGGCTGGACATAATTGGAAGTATTCCACTTAATAATTTTGTCTCTTTTGGAATGAAATATTTTTGATGACTCATATTCGGCGCTTTTGAAACACACTCAATTTATTGTTTGTATGATAAATTTTATACCATTGTAGTAATATGAGTTTTTATTAAGAGTGGAAGTGTATATTTTATTATGTATCACGAAAATACCAAAATAATGCGTTTCCCTCCCCGTTCCCCATATTCATTTTTATA
The DNA here is from genome assembly GCF_037042655.1 of Diuraphis noxia. Taxonomy (NCBI): domain Eukaryota; kingdom Metazoa; phylum Arthropoda; class Insecta; order Hemiptera; family Aphididae; genus Diuraphis; species Diuraphis noxia. The sequence continues at coordinate 57,498,950 of NW_028301711.1, forward strand.
CTTTTAGACCTCATTGCACTACAGTAAATTGGACACATTGGCTTATACATCCGTGCACTTAGTTGTAATAATTATTATGTTTCTCATTTATGTCTATATCTGTCAGGAGTCTCAATTAAATTAAATTTATATATTTGCTACTTAATACTTATGCAATATAATGTTAGAATAGACTATTTTTTACTCATTCCAAACAAATTAAACTTGTGTATTTATATACCTGTAAAATATAAGCACAGTCCTAGGTACTATTAAGCAATAAAAAAAAAGGTAAAAACCCGTGAGAAAAACTCGAAATCTAGCAATAAATTAGTTATGATAATGTTATTAACATTGGATTTCATTAATACTTTATGAGTAAAAAAACGAACATACGAAAACGAACCCAAATACTGTATTAGATTTTTAAGATGTTTCATTCAGTAGGTATCCATAATAATGTCACTAATATAATATCCTTTGGATGGCGCGTTGCATATGCAATTTCGGTACACCCACGTGTAGGTGGCTCTCGAAAGTTAACATCGTAGTTGGCTTTGGAATTCAACATTAAATTCCATACCTTTTTCATCTACATAACATTTATAACACACAGGGTGTGCAATAATGAATTATAAAGTTATATATTTGGAACAGGCAATACTCGTAGATAGGTGCAGCGGATAAAAATATAGATCTATGACCGTTGTATCATTTTTTCAGTTGTCTTGCATTATTTTTCCAATATGAGGCAATCTGAAGGGGTGTATGAAAATTCAATCATGCTCGCCTGATTAGATGTTATGTTATAATAGTTCAAACACCCAATTTTATGAGAAATAGATGAGTTAGAATTCATAGATGGAAAAAAAATAATGTTCGGGAATCATTTCTATTGGCAGCCTTGGTCACCATGCAGTAGAGATACTTTTTTATAAATCAACAATCAGCCAGATGACTGCATGAGTGGATCAGAATTTCAGAAAATACCTAAAAAAGTGTAGCAATTCAATAAGATGGCCAATATATTGATGATGGCGTGAGTCATATCTTATATGAACAACACTTTGTTACAGAATCTTGTAAATATAATTCACATTTAATTCGATAAACTTTGTGAGTTGCTTTTTTTTAAGTTTTCCTGTCTATAGTCGCACACCCTGTATAGTTGTATGTATAATGTACACGCTGAAGTGTGGTGGGTTAGAAAATACATGGTAGGTGTTGTCTTCAGCTTATAACTTGTTAATACAATGCACAGCAAACAGTTCGAGGATCTATAATTATATATACAAAAAAAAAAAAAAAAAAAAACCATAACTTGACGTATAACATATGTAATTTAATCAATTTAAATTGTATTTAAATTTCAAAGTCTAAAAACACTCGATAAGAATTCACATAACGTGTTTTACACACCAAACAAACAATAATAAGTGACAGTAAACATCATGAAATGTATTTATATTCTAATATATATTCTCATACCTAGTCGTTGAAATATTTTTAAAAAGGTGAAACAAAAGTTTGTTTTATATTTATTTTAATTTTTTTTTTTATTGCTCTTGTCGAGTGATATACAAATATAATTTATGCACATTACACATCTGAGCACATTATATTTTGTACTTTGTGGTAAAATACGATATCATATCCAAACATAAAAATACTATCGTACACGTATTAAATTAAATTTTTCCTTACCAACACACTATTATATACAAATATAATTATTATAATACTTACTATAATAATTGTACATTTGTTATTTAACATTATCTAAGTGATAAGTACTAGTCTTAAATGTCACATTTTATTATATACCTAGTGGTAACAACTACTTTTAATAATTAAGTTATATAATTCAGAAATTAAAAATATTAACTTAAATATATCAATATAAAAAAAAAACATCGTCTTAAATTTACAGAGGAAAAAGAGCTTTTAATTTTATTATTTTAAAGGAATAATTAGTTCAGGACACTTCTTAAACATCGTTACAAATCTAATTATGGTGTTTAAACTTAAGAATTAAAAACAAAAATCAGAATTTGAATAAATGCATAATTAACGGATAAAATTGAAGGTGAGCATACTTGATGAATCTACCAACTGGAGATTATGCAATATAATTTGTAATTTTTATATTAGGATATCTAAAAGTTCACCTAATCTATACAATATATATATATATTTTATATATACACTAAAAAGACCCTAGGGAAGAGATTATTTGGTTACTTATCAACTAGTTTATCCTCGAAGGCTAGAACTCTGGCTAATCCTTTCAAATCACGTGTATACTTTTTTCCCCAGCTGTGTGTGGAAAAGCGCACGTTCGAATAACCTACGGGGTATTTGATTTTGTTCACGATAAAAATCACGTCAAGGTATATAACAAGAAAAAACCCTATCAATATGACGCCGTTACCTAAAATTGAAGTCTCGTTCATCTCTTGTGCACGTTATATTATCATGGTGTATAAACACGATAAATCGTCATAAATGTAAGTAAATCAAAATATAAACGAAATTAAAATACTGAATATATATGATATAGACATATTATGTTAGCTAATGATCACGAAAATTGTGAATTTATTGATCATTAAATACATATTTTATATTATTTTCTAAAAGGAAATCAGCTTGGTCAGGAATTGATTAGCATAATTTGTGGTTGTATAAAACGCAATTGCATCTTTTTTCATACAAACGGTCTTGAGAAAATACACCACAGTGATATTTTACAATATTTTCTTCAATAATTTTTATTTGATTATATTTTAATAATTCATAATTGATTCTGAAGAAATAAAATATAACACAATGGTAGGTCATTGCGGTAAAAACAATAAAACAATTATCTGAGTTATAATATTTATTTAAATGATAATTTACAAGCTTAAAATTATTATGGTAACATTTATTATTATAACTAGGTATTTGGTTTTTTACGGCTAATAATTATGTATATCTTTCATATTATATATTAAAATAAATTGTCCTTTGGACAACCTGTCGATTGTGATTTTTTTTTTTAGTTATAATATGATTTGGTGGATGTAGAACGTAAAATGTGTATGTTTGTAGGTGTGTAAGATGAAAGCAACGAATGAAATCTAATATATATATATATATATATATATATATATATATATATATATATATATATTGTGAATAATAAGTAATGATACTTAATAGCGATTAAGGTAAGGTGATAATATTACCTAAAGCGAATTTAATTATACTGCATATCTTTTAGAAAATAAATACACGATTGATATTTAAGGAATTTAAAGTTTATATTTTTTCGTGGTTTTAAAATATTTTTTATCAATATTTGAGAGCCATATCGAACAGATTTTTAGTGCATTAAATTGACACCATTGATTTCCACGCCTAACGATTGATACACCGAATAGGTTTGACATTACGACCAAGTTAGTGGTGGCATATTCGACACTTATGATCGTTCTGTCAAGTGTTTGGATATTCGATTTGACAATAATAATTAGGGTCACACAGTGCACTTTGTCCATCACATTACAATATTGTAGTGCGTTGTGACTTGTGATAACTACATATTAATGTAAAGGTAATATCCAAGACAACCAAAATTGTAGTTATAACGAAATTTCTATCATTTTCTTTCTCATTCAACGATCCTACATAGAAATTTAACCTTTCGTAGATGGAAAAATACTAAACCTATAAAATAAATTAAATATTTAAATATTTATTGTAATACACTGGAAATTTCTATAGTAATATTATGATGGCGTAACATTAATACCTAATAACAATAATAAAAATCCAATTTCGTATACAACTAATAAAACAACAATTTCACTTGATAAATTTTTTTCATAAACGATTACACTCTACTAATTTATATTAAATATTTACGGCTGTAAGTTTTTTGAAGTCTTAGTGTTCTTGGCATCTTAGTCTTATTACGTATCTGTCATATCTTTTTAGGTATGTGTATAGTACTGTGCATAAATATATATTATTTTTCTGGGGACTAGTAAAAAAACTCGTTGCAAAATTTTATCTCGTCACCTGTACATTGAAAATTGAATACATATTGCACTTCCAAAAAGAACTCGTATTTAAAAAATTTCCGAATAGTGAAATCATGACAATCCTTGTCAAAATGTATTCTTAAATATTATGAAATACACTTACGTCGTACATTCTTGTTTTATTGAACGTATTCGTTTCAAACGAAGTATTGATAAAATTTCCGGATGAAACGGAAACGTTTTTTCACTATTACAATATTTGATATTATCGTCATATTATTGTGATTATCTCGATTGTAAAGGTAATACAATTTTACCACCATCATATGTACTGAAGACATCGAAACGTGTGAAGAGTTGGACGATTATTTTTTCCATCTCTTAAAATTTAACGCGTACCTACAGAATATTAATTTGTATCACCTATCAATTGACTGCAGTAAGCTCATGGACCGAATTTAAGGGGGGGGGGGGAAATACTTGGAGGTGCATTTCAAATTTTTAATAACATCAGAAAATTATTTATATTGGCCATTTACATCACAGACATTCAGATTATTTTTATTTCAAAGATTTTGTTGGTTTTCTTAGTAATAATAATAATAATACCCAGTCTACCAGAATAAGATTGGTTGTGTTGTGAACAATCAACAAAGAATTGATACAACTATAAGTCTTATATAGTTATAGTATATAATGTTTTGTAAACGTTTTAAAAAAATCCTTTAAAAATATTATGTACCTATGAAGTCAAATATGAAGAAACCATTCCGACTTTTTTATAATATTATAAAAATGAATTTTATTTTGTGTTACAATTAATTATAACTTTTTGTTAAGGATAAATGTATAAACAATGAAGTAGTAACCTAAATAATAAATATGTGCAGGTTTTCGTTGATATCCCATCAATCAATTAAAGTGGTTACCACAGGTTACGTAATTTAATATAATTTATTAGATAGATGTAACAATTTGAACTTAAAGTTTTGATATTATTTGGTACCTATATTCTTAACGCGTGTTGGTTAATCCAAAGTTAATAGACTCTACAACTACTGAAACGTTATCAATGAAAAGTTATACCAATAAATTCCTTGAGATTTAGGGGGTATTTAGGTATAGTTTATTTCTCCAATCTCTACAAAAAGGTAAGTTAAAAGAAACTTTAATTGTTTTTTTTTTTTTTTTTAATTAAGAAAAAAAATATTTTGTTGTTGTTTAATCATAGAATTTCCATTATATAGTTAGGTACACATTTTATTACTCATATAATTAGTATATTTATGGTAAAAATAGTTTGATCAAATATAATACATTTAATAAAAAAACAAACCTTTGTCACATGAAACGCTTGGCGTGACAGTTAGTAAATTATAAATAGATATTGAATTAATACTAAATTAAGTCAAATATAGTGTAATGAAGACCTATAAATTTGGAGTTCTAGGTATGATGATTTAGCGTCCTTGTAAATTCAACCAGAATTCCACCAACGATGCAAGTTGCAGTTCGCATCAAACCATAATTTTAAATCAATTTCTTTGTTTTCGCAATTCGTATCTAGACGCCACGGCGTCGTGCATCGTTGTCATATATGGATTTTGGCTCAGGTGTGTACGTGAAAAATGAAAACGTCTGTGGTGAAAAAGTTAATCATTCTGAACGTTTCGCATCAAATCACATGATTAACACTGCGTTTGCGATTTAAAATACGGGCACGTATACGCACGTCATTAGCGTTCGGCAGACAATTCGAAACCGATTAGATGAGTGGGCCGGGTGTGTTATGAAGTGTTGAGCCTTACGCAACGTGTTGCCCCTTCGCAGCGGTGTTCCATCGGACCGCTAACGACCGTTTTCGATAGCCGTTAAATTCAATTGCTTCCCGAACGAATTTTGTGTTAATTTAAAGATTTTCTTTTTAATTTATTTATTTTTCTCTCCCCCACCAATGCCTACAGGCTAGGTACGCAAAATTTTATTGTCATACGGACTTACAGTACTCAGTTAATAATGGGCTCAGTTGTTTTGTATTCATTACATTCAAATTAATTTTTATTAGTATTAATATTGCACTTTATACTTTATACACATAAGTATATTATTATGGTTTTATGCAATTCTTGAATATTCAAATATAAATATAAACTAAATAACCATCGATTTATTTTCTATTTGATCCTATACGTTTGTCATCTATTATGCTATATGATTCCAACGTTTGTTATGAGTTATGTTAATATTTACGTTTACAACATTAAGTAGTATAATCATATCGATTATTACATCAATGAAGCATAAATATAAAAGACATAGAGCAAAATATTATTGTTATAAACTAGAGCGTTCTCAACTTTTCTACCACATTTATAATAAAATGTTATAAAAATATGTTGTTTTAAAGTTTGGTTAAAATAATTCGAAAAATAACAAAATACGAGTCATTAATATTTTTTCGCAGGCCGATAACTATAATATAGTTATATTATATTATAATATGAATATTGAGTAGGTAATTAGTGCGCCTATAAAGTATTATTATATCACTAATAGAATTATTACATGACACTTTCTTAAGTGAAGTATAATAATGATACCAAACGAAGAAATACCATTGGTTGAGCAGCTGAAAAAAATATTGAAATTATCCATTAATTCTAAAATTTATTTTGTGACTTTTGTTATTGGTATATTGTTCAGAAGTACTTCAGACGCCGTTTTTACATACAAAATTACGATATTGAAACATTATTGACTTTTTGGAATTTGAAAATAATTTTTTTATTCAAAAACAAATATATATATATATTGTTCGTTCAATATTTTATACTTAGCTCTGATGGCAAACTATAAATTTGAACATTCAAACGAAATGTTTCCGTCAAATAATTAAAACTCCATACGCTTCGTATCTAACCATACACTCTATAATACCATCCTTATTCCCCTCGTCCAAAAGTCTCCTACATTCTTTACAAAAGACTTCAATCCCATTTACAAAACCATTGCAACTCTTCAATTGAAGACTTCTTAACTTACCCTCAATTAGCCCAACACTCATTCTATAGCACTTACATTTATTGAAAAAAAAATTAAGTTAAAGGAAATATATATATATACTTATATAATATATAGACTGCCATTTGGTTTTCTTAAAAAAAAATTAGATACGATTTTTTCGTTTTCCATATCAGTGTTTGTACCACAATTTGAAATACTTTGATACATTTTTTGCCTATTATTACGACCGAACAGTAGGAATCAAAAATTAAACAATAACAATGCTTTTTTCATTTTAATAAATTACTTTTTTAAAGATCTGATGTAATCAGCGTTAGTACGTGTTTCTCAGAGTACAATTAATATATGTTTCAACTTTGTTTGTAGCATGAACGCATCATTGCAGTGCTCCAAAGCTAGCTGTATCTGCAGTGATATCTACCTATCTAATTTTGTGTCAGGCCTGACCAGCTTGAAATACTCTTATTTATTTGAATGACGCACGCTACGTTTATTGAACAGTCATATTTAAATTAAAACAACGGCTAATGGTATTATGATAAATTACATTACACTTTCTTGAAAATAATGACTCCGAAAATAAGTTAACACCAATAATTATTATTAAATACGTAGGTACTTGAACTTCGTTGTCACGTGGATACCGAACTCTGGAACCCTCAACTGTTTTAATGTTATTGCATTTTTATAATGATCCAAATACAAAACACGAATAGAATAAGAACGTATAATCATAGGCGTTGTGCGTAACTAGACAATTATTATTATTTCGGGGAAGTTGAAGAGCTAAATAATGGTATTTTTTCACCATTATTTTGTGAGCCATAAAGGTGTAAAAAAAAAAAAAAACACAATAACAAATAAATTGGGGCTGAGGAGCTGAGTATACTAGATATTATTGTTTGGCGATTCACAACCACCTCCCTACCATACTTGATTGTGCCTGCATGCGTATTTGATTCCACGATATAACAAAACAGTTTTATAATTATCTTCGATAAATAGCTTCCCTAAACATAATAATAATTATAGCCAATGGACATGTGTATTTGAGTATTTTAACTGGTAGCATTTATGATAGTTATATTAAAACAACAACGCACATGCTTATCATGAGCTATATTAATATTAGTACTAAACAATAGCACTTGGTATGTATGTGTGTGTGTGTGTTTAGGTGCATTAATACATACTGTGTTTACGGTATAAATAATTGACCAAAGGACAAATATCATCACGTGTGTTTGAAGTAATTTTTTTAACAGCTCGTTTTTTATTATTTTTATGGTCGCATGTGTTCGATATAATATTATTATTACTTTGCGAAGCACCACCACCGTTGCTAAAATACCTGCCCGGTCGATATTATTTTATTGTTACATTTAATGATATAGGTTAAATTTCAGTAACGTTTATCTGTCGTACCTAATATATGACTAACTATGACAACGTCTGACGATAGATAATTATAAATAAATAAAATGTTTTTGGCATAATGTAGCTATAACTATACTTATATCTATACTCAACATGTATTTTTGTATTTTTTACTGCTACTAGAATAATTTACTATCGGTTAATTATTTTTCGAAGAAAATATTGTGAATTTTTATTAAACTTTTTTTAACCACGAAAACTTTGAAAGAGTAAATCTCTATGACTACTGAAACTCGACTAAAGTTTTAATTTTTAAGTCATTTTTAAATTCCATATCTCAAACCACACAGCCGGATTTGAACTTAACGTAAGCCTCATTTTAGAGGTAGTTTTGTACTCCAACATTGAGTGCATGTGAACACATTTCAGATCAAAGTGGAGCGAGTGTGGGTTATTGGACTTAAAATGATGATTTATTTTTGTTCTCGTTTTCACGTTCCCGGGTAGAAAGTATGCGTGAAAAATTATTAATAATACTAATACAGATCCTTCTCTTTATTACTCATTATAGCTAGTTATATTAAAATCATTTTTTTTTCTATGATGGTAAAATAGTTGCGACCACCACATATATTTCTTGTACGATATAGAGTGGTTGCTTTGTTCGATTTGTGGGACACTGTTGGACAACTTTTGAAATTTGTTGAACATTATCACATAAGGCATACGCACAGATGTGATGATGTCCAACAAATTTCAAAAATTGTCCAACAGTGTCCAACAAATCGAGGAGAACGTGTTTAGCACAAAAAAATACGTTCCAACAAAAAGTTGCGCTGCTGGCGTGAACTTGGCGGCGCAAAATTGGAAATTGGTCTCACGGTGAAAATAATGTCCAACAATCGACCAACAAATTTGTTTGATTAATTAGATGTATGCCTGATAATGTTGCGCTGTCAAGTTCACAAGGGTTTTTACATAACATGAAATTCTATTGATATTGAATAATAATATATATTATATTTTATTATAAAAAATATGTTTGAATGAATTTATTTTTATAAAACTTAATTTTTGTATAAAAAAAAAAAACCTTTGGTAAATACAATGTAGGGAGTTACTGTATAACCATAATATTGTATTCATATAAACATTCTATGTATTTTTTAAGTATCTACTCTCGTTTGCCTTATGCCATAAACATATTGTATACTTACATTTTTCGAACTGAACGCAATAAACCGAGCTCGGTTCAGTTGTGTTATTGAAATGCGTAACGGAACTACTGCTATATTTCAAACTACCTATTTAACATTTGAACATTTGCCAGTAGAAATAAAACACCATCTAACATAACGTAGAGCGGATCAGTAGAGATGCGCTTCAAAGACGCACCGACACATTATTATATTGTACTCAAACAAGTTGTAACTTTTGCACAGTGTTTTATTAATATTTAATTTTAAACTAATTTGCCACCATTGGATTATACGAACTCCCGTCTTTGCTACTTCGAAACCGTGAAAATCGTTTCAAACAAACTGCAGCATTTAATCCAATTCGATTCCAAATTAAAATATTTGAGCACCCCTTAAATTAAACATAGTAAATGAGTTAAACACCAATATATGTTATTATCGTAGTAAAAATATTATTATTTTATTAGTTTATAACTTTGCATCAAAGAAAATTTTAGCTATGAATTTAAAAGTTATAGCAACTACAGTGAGCGATAGGTTTATTATACATACAGTAATATACAAACATATGCAAGTGATATACATATTATTATATTAGATGAATTGAATAATCCAAATTTAGACTTTTCTATGCCATATTATTAATGTTGTACTTCTATAATATATAATGCATAAGCTAGAAAATCCTAAAGTTCACTGCGATCATGGCACTGTTCAGTTGCATTTAAACATGATTGAGTAAGCCCATAACATATTCCATTTAATCTGATATTCCGAATCCAATAGGATCCTATAGGATCTTGTGTGTAATTGCTCAACATGGCAATAAAATTGGCACAGACATAAGTCCGTTTCCAGTACTTAGCTCCATGTCCCAAGAAAAATATATCCATTATCATTCTATGTTCTCATTAACCTAGAACAAACTTTATATTTCAATAAATTTTAATTTTATTATGATAAATTGAAAATGTATATAATAATAATATATGAAAGTTTTCGAAAAATTGTTGATTCTTATTGTAAGTGCGTTAGACATTCCACGTAATTGAAACAATTATGTAAACTAAATATTATGTTAACTTGCACAGCGACACTCAACCACTATTTACCGTTTGTAACTTAGCAAGAATGGTTGATTAAGAGGAGTTATAGTGATGGTCAATCCTAAATCCATAATCTCTTCTATCATGTGGTCCAGTGGTGAGCAGATTAGGGTTTGCCCGCCCCCTTAAACACCGTAGTAGCTTAGTATGTTTTAGTCTGTAGTATCCAATGTACATATAGGTGAACAGGTGTTTAATGAAGTTATTAAACTTTCATCTAATTATTAAATATCATGAATACCTATTATTATAGTTTATAGAACTAATTATTATAATACTTAAACTGGTGTTGTAAATAGTTTTGCAGCTCCTCCCCAAATTGAGGATTGGGTGTGATCCAGTGAGAAAACACTTTGATTTTGTACAACCCTTACCCAATACCTTGATCGGTTCCACTATGGTATATCACTTGGAAAGTAGAAAATAAAATGATTTTCTTCGGGTACAGCTTGTTATATTACAGGAGGAGTTTCGCCGTGATTACATATTAGTTTCTAAATTATAGCATGGATATATTATGTGAACATTTCGCGCAAGTTTATATAATGATATAATTTTGAATAATTTTTCAGAATTGTTTTTAATAATTCTCCAAAAAGATACTTTAATAATTGTATAAGAATAATAACTAACTATAATAATAATAATTATTATTATAATATTATTATAATCATAATTATAATGGTATGTGATTTGAAAATATTTTCTATGCGATTCACACGTCTATTCATAAAACATAAATAATTAATTTACGGTATATGCGTGTTACCTACCTTTTTATTAGGAAACGTATAATACCTACGTGTATATAATATGCGCTCGAGCTGTGTGCAGTTTAAACGAACGCTTTTCGATAAACGTCATTTTTTATTCATGTTCACAGCCGCAAATTTTTTAATTTGTTTTTCACATAATAGTACACACACACACACAAATCCGATACCATCGAGTAGTTATTTAGTTCAATCTTTTTCAAATCATACACACAATATTAGATGTTTATATCACCGTTAAAAACTCGAATCCATTATTCTGTAAATTAACATAATTATGTTGGTAGTTATAGTACTTGTATAAATATTAAACAATTATTCTAACTAGAAAATTTAAACACTAAGGCTAGTTACACGTAGAATAATTACATGCACAGTTTCAGATTGTGAGTAGTTAAGTATATATTTGTATATATAGAAAGCAGATTTTAGTGTAATATTTATATATATTTTCTTATACAAAATAACTACAAATAAAAAAAGCAAGTAACAAACGAAAAATACACAAACCTAATCAAGTTTTGTAATGGGTGAGTTCTGATTAGAACCGATACGAGGGATATGCAAATCTTGTTTCTTAGTTTTCTTCTTTTAAAAATTAGCGCAAGCATTTAAAGTCTGTACTGTTGAAAGATTTTCAACCTTAACCGTAATAAATAAATAAATAATTATAGTCGACTTTAGGAGTTATTATTTCGTGATTATATAAAACTGCAAAGTAGAAACAAAAATATTATTATATAATGTAGAAGAACCTACGTGGGACTGATTAAAATCTTCTACGAACTCTGTAGTACACGATTTCTTGTATTCGCCATGTATGAATAATAATAATAACAATAGTACTTAATAATAATATAATACTGCAGGCAGTTCATGAAATGTCTGCGTTTTACGCTAACAAATATTGTATAATATTATTATACACAATTCAATACTCGGAATTGCACATTATAATATTGTCAAAACGATTTTGTAAGTGATTCATTGACGTGTTTTGCACCTACGTCGTCGTTAATTGTACTTTCAGCAACCCCGACGAAGACGTGATAGACTCAGTGGTTGATCGATTTTCGTGTGTGTGAAAATTCTTTGGCCGCCAATCTGTTTAAATGCACATAAGAGGGACATATAATATTATAATATGACGTAGATTTTCGCTTAAATCGAATCAAGACACGCCACTTTTTATTTTATTTTTTTTCGCACACATATTATATAGGTACGTATTATAATTATTTATAAGTGCTATTTTTTTTTCCTTTTTTGCCAAGTTAGGAGTAAGTTAGCCTAAAATATACACCAACGAGACACGCGGATGTATAATATTGATTGATCGGCTTGTTTATTTATTATTCTCGTCGGGGTTTTTCGATAAAAAGTTCAAGTTAAAAATCCGCTACCTAGTCATATCGTTTATTATAATATGTATACACCTTGTTAAATCATATAGAAATTCTTCCGTCTCAGCAGGCGACCTTACGGAGCTATTCTAAAGGTAGATATTAAATTTACTTTATACATATATTTATATATAATACACGCGTGTATTGTGTGTATACGGAGGTGCGCCTCCTGCTGAGTTCAACACAAATATTTGAATATTTCATATCGTTGTACACGCGTGACCGTATTAATATTTAGATAATGCGCGAATACATTTTGCCATACTTTACGTTGTTGCTTCTAACTCCTCGTGCACCGTCCGTGCTATTTATATAGGTAAGAAAACGAAAAACAATTTAACCATGCATGTCCAAGTTGTGTTATTATTGCTTTTATTTTCGTAAATAATCCATCTCATGCTATGAATATAAAAATTAATACAATGCGTCAACACGTTTAAAATTAATAATAATTACACTTCAGCTGGTATAAATATTGGAAATAAAAATCAACGTTATATTTGTTGATAACATTTAATTCCAAAATGATATTTAAATTCAAAAAAACCGACATAGTTGATAAATAACACACACACACACAAAACAAAACTATATTATATGCATTGCGTTTGCTGAATTATGTTCGAGTATATTCATCGTTTTTAATAAACAGTGGGTATACACACATAAATATATATATTATATTTGATTATTGTAATATTATATATAATATATGCATAAAAATCAGCCATCCCGCAGCTGCAGTCATTATTATGAATTTGATTCTTCTCTGTAACCACATGAGCGCATTTATTTATTTGTTTCCCCCGTATTACGGTATCCGGTATAATATTCAATAGTGATCGTGCGTTTATCAAACAATTTGTGCGCATACGATATACAAACAATTGCCAACGGGTTCTAATTGTATTATTATTTGTTGTTGATAATATTATCACTACCCCGGTTGGTTTCCCGTTGATCGTGAAATATTCTACCTACCTGAGTATAGGGTAAGGCACTATCATAGATATAAGTATCTTAAATACAATACCTTATTTTGTAACCCAAATAAGATATGGTAAGTACCTACCCAATAATATTATATTGCGATAAATTTTTAGTTTCATTTTTGAGTATTTCATACGAATTCATTCAACGAAAAATTATACTTTTAAACATTTTTTTTTCATCTAAAGATTTGAATTTTTTATTAGTAGAAAAAGTAGTATTTAGTTAAAACATATTACTTTCGTCTTCATTGTTGTCACAGACCACAATTGTTAATGTTAATATCACGAGCTGAGTCCACACAGTTCGTATAAACTCGGTGAATATTGATCGTGGATCGTTGTGCTTCATGAAAAGTCTTTGACAGGGACTTATACTCGGTATACGTGGAATGTTTTGCAAAACGATTATTTTAAATCATCAAGTCACGCATGGTTTCACATTTAATTTAACCTAATTAGGTCCATTTTGTTTAAACCTAGATTTTCATATGAATACAATATTATTAAAAACATAAATTATAGGCTTATAGTGAAATTAATTCAATATTTTAAATAATATTTATTTCAAAGTATCAACTTTCAATAATTGAGTATCGGTATAAGATTGTAAGCATCTATAGTGTTTATTAAATTACGCAATATTCCTCAGATAAGCAAACAGTATCTAGTATTGCGATATTTAAAATACAATTGTTTAGCGTTTATCATCTAGTATCGTGAGGCTGATATTCAAGTATCTTGCCCATCCACCTCTGCCTATGTGATATTCTTAGAAATTACTAAGACGAAATCAAAAACCGTGCTTAACCTAAAACCCAGCCATGTAGTTTTGTTTAAAATATATAAAATAAATAATGAAAAACGACTGAAACAAAGAGATGTTTTGTAAAGATTCAAGGACGTTGTCGACCGGGAATCGTGGAATCGTGATATTTTGAGAGAGTGTAGCCTAACTTCGTATAAAACCACCATGGTGCGTTCAAAGGTACATTCAACCAAAATGCCGTGGAGATAATATATCTTAATCATCCTCTGAGAAATTAATGCCCCCCCCTTGTACAGTGTGCCCCCCGTGGGGTTAGGGCCAGCGCTGGTAGTGACGCTCAACGTAAACTCCCTGCAGTGACACAGTTAGACCCAACTTTTCTGCCTTCCGACCTTCACCCCGATCACCTCTTCCACAACTGCTACAACACCGAAAACTAGTCCAATTTGTCGCGGTCTCCGGCCTTAATGTACAACTATGCCGGAACTCGCTCATTACGGTCAAAGCGTTTCGGTGTTATTGCCAGAATACCAACTCGTATAATGCACACCCATCCGTACCTAACCACTCCTCCGTCCACTGTCCCGACGGCATTTTCGTTCCCTAGATTTTTGTTTTGCACGAACGCCGACACCAGAAAAACGGCTCCACCAATCGATTAAATATTATTATTGTACAAACATAACATTATGTGTGAATTTGCTAGCTCTCCGTATATTGTAATATTAACAAAATATTAAATACGTCATTCTTTTGCAGATTTTGTTATAATATTATATTCCTCCTTATCATTCAAACACGGATCTTGATAATGTACTAATATATAAATATATCGTTATATTTAATAAAATATTCACTGTGTTTATGAAACGTAATAAGATTATAATACAATGTCACGCACCACAAAGTTAAACGTTAGGATTGAGTTTAATTGTGAAATAAATATGAAAAGAACATACTATATATTTTATAACATACCCGATGAATTTGTCAAGTAAGATGATTTTCGTAAACCCTTGATAACTCCGATAGGAATATAAGACAGATATAAGATCGTTAGGCAGAAAATTGCAGTAGTCGAGTGGAAATTATTTATTTTTTCATATCTTAAAAAAAGAGAAAAATTTTACAATATTGAATCAATAATGACTACCGTTTCAATATCAACAAATAAAATCTAGAGAAGAGAGAAATAGAGAGAGAAATGTATTCAATTAATTAGATACGGTGTTATGGTATCCTGGTAAGATACAAGTATATGGGGTAGTGATCATGTTACGTCTGAAAACAGGAAACTACGTGAAGTTGAATGAGAAATGTAGAGCACTAATCCCCTATGACGTATCATTAATATTCAGTGTTCGATTAGTGGTTTTAGAGTATATTAACATTACAACTAGTGCTCAATCAGGAAACTAGAGTTTTCCATTTTCAGAGAAACTCCGTACTAATAACTACACGCTGCGCCGTGGGGACACGAAGAGCACTAAATGTTATGGTTAGTCGTAAAGTACGTGCAGGTCTCAACTGACTTCCACAGCAAGCACAAATCTACCCTTGCCGCCGTCTATTCCATTTCAGGTATTAATTATATTATACTATAGTTTGACAGAAGTCAAATTCACGATTTCCGCCGGGTTATTTGGTGATGGATTTGCCTAAAATATTGTTAATCTATTTCAGAAGAGTTTAACAAACATATAACTACATAATATAATACTACTAAAACCGTTCTAAATCATTGTCTGGAAAATAGACATATTTAGTCATCATTATTATTACATAAACACAATTGATTTCGACAAAAAATTATATTTTCCTATAATTGAAATTTATTTTTTTTTTTTAACGGTACTGGGGTTTGTTTAATTTTGAACACATTCCCTCTAAAGGAAAAAAAAAATAATTAACTATATGCAATTTTCCAACAGAAAACATACTCAAAGTTTAAAATTTGAGTATTTTTACTGTCAAAAATATAGCTGTACTCAGAATCTAAAAATATAAGCGTGTTTCGGATAAATTGAGCACTTATTGTAGTGTCCAAGATGTGACAAAATGAAGGCCACAAATGTAACTCCATTGACTCCATTTATTATCTTTGATATATGCAAACTCACGCTCTTTGTTAGATTATGTTATTTATATTATTATTTTCAACTATTGTCACGTAATTTCATATTATTTTTAAGCTGAATTTAATACCTATTATTTATAATTTTAAAATATGAATTTAATTTCATACCTACAATACAATATTATGTCACATGAAGTATTGAATGTTCGTTTTGTTAACTAATAAGCAATAGGTACGCGTTTTAAATTTGTTAAACAGAATGTATTACTTTGATCACAATTAATTAAATTTTAGTTTCACAGCATATAATATTTTAAAACATTGCATACGCGTATATTCATATTATTATTAAAGTACCTAACGTCATTTAATATGTTCTACGCACCATTACTGACTAATTTACTCTAAATAATCACCTCGGACATGTTTAATAATTTGTCAGTGTAATATGTATTACGAGTGCAATTATAATTTACGAGAAAATAGCGTAGGTACAAGCATGGCGGATTGATGGCCAAAAAACAAATACGAGTATACCAAATTAATGTCATACATTAGGTAATGTATTCTCGTCCGGTCCACAAGAAATGATGAGTGCCCCACGGAGGTTAGGGTTCGTGATCTTTACGAGGCCATGGAAAAATCCTCCAACCAATGCACGATGATAATATTATCAATATTATTAAATTAATAATAATATTATCATCCAATACTGTAGATCATCTATTTATAAAAAATTAAACGCACCATTAATCATAATATATAATATCGTGGTGTCATCTCGTTTCCTATAAACAACATTATATCTCGCTACAACAATTAATCAACGATCCGCTATAATGTCTAGTGCAAACAGGTGCTAACGATAAAGTGGAAAATAATATGAAATGGTTAATTTTTACCGTACCGAGCCAAAATGTCAAAACCACCTTTGCTGCCGCTAAAAATTCCCAACAAATCGAATTTTCACCATTTTCCGGTTCTCTACAGCACGATTTAAACATCTCACCAATTTATATATGAATTCATAATACAATTTATATGAGGTTAGCTTTATAGAGAATAAGGGTCTTGGAAAAAAAATATCATCAACAATAATATGTATTTAATTTCTGGATTTATTATATTTTTGCTGATTTTTGTCTTGTATTGAAAAAAATAAATAAATTCAATAATCATCACCTATGTAATTTTATTCTTGTACACACTTTGTTTAAGAGCGATATTTAATGAAAACATCACAGTCTAAAACAAGACGAGCAATTTTGACAGTATAAGTCTATGTCAATGCACTTAGACGACTCTGCAGCTGCTTAAATTAAATACATGGATATTGTATTACATTATTATTTTACAATGTAAAATGATTATACAAAATGTTATTTATAATTGTACAAAGTTTAAATTGTTCTAAAACATATTATAAATGTATAACTATTGTAAATATGACGGTATGAAAATTTATCTAGTTATGAGCAAGTTAACGCCTAATATATAATATGCAGAGTTGGACAAAAATACTCTACGATGAATTACTAATAGCAATCATATAATACACAAAAATATATTTAATATTATTATTATTTCTATAAAAAATCTTAAATTTTCCATAAAAAACATTAAAGACAATTTATCAAGATAAAATATAGCCTATAGATTAGTGGGATTGTGTTGCTTTCTGATGGTGAAAAAACTTGAAATTAGTTAAATAGTTCCAGAAATAAAAGAAATTAAATGAATAACTTTCTTGTTTAAATTATTTAACCTTTTTAACCCTTGTAGGGGTTCAATTTTTAAAAACCACATCTTATGGTGTTTTCACATTATAAAATTAACTCACAGACACAAAATTCTATACTCATATCTTCAGTGGTTCCAGCTAGGTAAATTTAAATTTTTTAATTTTTAACCCTGGTAGGGGTTACATTTTGAAAAATCTTTTCTTAGTGGGTGTCTACATCATTAAAAAAAATTACTGTCTATAGCTTCAGTGATTTCGGCTATTCGATGATGAATCACCCAGGACAAGTAATTTTATAGGTATATAGATTACAACAAAATATCTAGACAAACAAATAAAAAATAATATAAAACCAGAATAGGTAGAAAGTTAGTCAAACCTAAAAAATTAGACTTATAAGATTATGGCTACGTTATAGTTTAAATGTTAATAAGTATATAATATTATAATACACTATTAAGTAAATTATTTCATTGTACCATCTCCATATTAAGCTTATTTTTTTAAATGTTAAAATGTTAAAAAAGTTTATAAGAAACTATATTTTGACAATAAGTACATTTTTTATTACAATAAAAATAAAAAGGGGCATGTGATAATAATAAGTGATAAACTATTGTGATTTTGATGATTCTCCAGCTAAGCGTACTGCCATACTAAATATGTAGATTATTATGTACTAAAATGTTAAGTTATCTACTGAAGGAATAACATGTATGAATTATCTTTATGTATCTATATTTATATAAATGGATTTATATCTGTATGTCTATCTTTTATGCATTCCTAAATGGTTGGACCGATCGCGACGAAATTTGGTAATTTAGAAATCTGGAAATTTGGGGTGGGCATATTTTTGTAAATTTTGTAAATTTCCCTAAAATATTTTGCTACCGTATTACGTATACGTAAATTCCCCTAAAAACATATATATATAAGATTCTAACTCTCAGCGGTTCTTAATCTGCTGAATCATTTCATGCTCATTTTAAATCAAATTTTAACCATAGCCATCCAAATATTTTTATATTTATTGACACATTCAAAAATATTCAAACAGAAATTTACATAAAATTACAAAGTATACATAAACCAAATAGTTGCCACAATAATAAATTAAAATTGCGACAAAAATTATTAAATCAGCTGATACAAAATTATAAAGAAAAAAAAAATCACTACATTTCATTGCATAAAAACAGTTTCCCATTATTACTCAATCAAAAAATAATCAACAAGATAAAATCAATAAAAATAATTTTTGAATAATAATTTTTAAATAAAGGAATATATTATATGCAATTAAAAAAAATAAATATTTTTGGAGTATAACTAGAGCCGCCTCCACGTGGTATCCTCTGGGTTACGCTAAATGTTTCTAATTTTTTTGTAAAATGTTTTAGGGCAATTTACGTAAGTGTAATACGGTAGCGAAATGTTTTAGGGGAATTTACTATTTTATTTTTTAGGGGAGTTAACATTTGCCCATATTAGACTAATAAGGCAAAAGATAGACTAAGTTAAAAAGTGATTGGCCAAACACCGGAGAGATGATCGAAATTGTATATCGTTGTAATAATAATACTTAGTTTATTTTAAGCGCCATCTATATATCTATATATATATATATTATATATGTATGTATACCTACTGCTAGCATAATCGCAGGAAACTACTTTAACACATAGTTTGAGACATCTAAGTGGTAAGATTTTTTAACGGGATACGAAGTGCACGGGTTCTGCTAGTAATTAAATTAAAAACAAATAATAAATAAACATAGTGTTTTTTTTCTCGTGTCAGGCACACCATTATGCAGGTACAATCTTTAATAATAACTAACAAAGTATACATATAAAGTAAAACCATAAATATAAATATAAAAGATAAACAAATAGATAAAAATAATTCAAAGTCACATAAATGGTAAATGATTGTCCTTTTCTGGTTCATATGGTTTCATCCCAAAAACTAGCTACGTCTTTGGCGTTGTCATTTGCATTCATGATATCATATTATGATAACATAGTGTTAAATAATGTATTCCCCATAAAATATAACATACGAGTACACAATATATATTATCAGTGCAAACATTAAATGTTAACATGATTTATCCTATTTCAATATGATACTTGGATCTTAGATCTTTGATCAATCCGATCAGAGTTCCGTGCCATGTAAGTATGTCTATGTTTCATCAAATTAGAACTTGTAGAGAACGATTTGTTAAACACATCGCATGTGAATATTTTTTCACCAGTCTGTATGCATCGATGTATTGTCTATTGGCCACATTGGTTGAACTAATTGTCACAGACATTGCATGAATTATTTTTCTTTTTCATTTTTTCGTTAGAGTGACAACAGACTGTTTCTATTTGTAAACAATTTATTTGACATTTATTTATAAATATATACTTTACAATATATATAGTGGAGCTTTTTGTTGGTAAAATTAAAATTAAATAGGTTAAGTATAGGTAGTTTAATAGTTTTAAAAAAAAAACATTGCACCAAACGTTATCAGCTGACGGCTATAATATGATTTAATGCATCTCTTGTTAAGAGTAGCCATTGTATTTGTTTCATAGCAATAAATGTAAAATATATTATGATCATATATTTCGATATTTAAATCTCGAATATAGAATCTATATAGCATCTGATGTATTCAGATATTAAATTTCACGCTTTATAGTTCATAATGAGAATAAATAAATAATTTAAACAGCTTCAGATGCTCAAAAAGCAAAATTATTAAAATTATTATTATGATCAGCTATTTAGAAGAGCAACAGAGAGAACTATATGTTTATATGTATACGTTATGTCTTAGAAAGAAACGGTTTCCTTTGGCTTAAAGGTCACGGATTCATTATTAAAATATTATAGATGAATAGATAGATAAAAATGTCATAGATGAAAAAGATTGAGATTTTTATCACGGAGTATTAATAATTTCACAAACTAGGTTTATCCATACTGAAATTGTATTTATTCGAACATCGGTAATGTATCAGTAAAATAAAAAATAATAATTCCGAATATGAATTTATTTTTTTCGGTTTTATATATTCCGCCTATATTTCCACCCGTAAACATACCACCATACAGTGTAGTAATAATCTAAATCTAATAATAATTTATGCATACGGATGATTATATACACAAAAAACATTACCCATTGTTGTTTTTGGTGATGTTTTAACATTGTTGACGGTGGCACTAGTTATACTATAATTATATAAAATTATATGTATAGATAGAACTCAATATTATACAGTGTTTACACAGAGTGAATGAAAACAGAGGGTTCACTCGACCTAAAACAATAGACCGGTAATTAATGACATCTTGTCATATTTTGGCGAACACGAATGACAGATAAAAGCATTTTAATATTGTTCAATTTTAAAACGACATTGTCATTATAGTAATATAAAAATGTAGAAAAAATTAATCATTTAAAAACCCCTATAGATAACAAAAATCGAAATGTAATTCATTTATCCGGTGGTTGGTACTATTTATTCCTATAACGGTTTTGCAAGTAATAATGATAGAAAATATTACAATTAAAATTTAAATAAGAAAACTACAATATTATTTAAATTTGCAGAAATCTTATTTAAAATATTATATTAAGTTAGATTTAATCTAAATTAACATTATTTCACCAATATCTCGTTCTAAATCTCATTAGTTGGAATTTTATAGTTAGGCTCTAATCAAATGTTGCTATCTGTTGTTGTTGTTACAATCTAGGGATCAACCATTGTTTAACAACAATTTGTCTTATCAAACCTATGAAGCAAACCTTTTAAAACATAGATATCATATGTTTTTAGATTTATTTTTACAACACAGGTAAATTTACTTTATTATCAAATGTTATATAAAATTGGTTCTGTTGAACGCAAATTTGCTGACTTCTGTTGGTCAGATATAGACAACAAATAGTTGATCATCATCCAAGATGACTGGTATTAAAAAATCAGTTTTTTTATTATTCTGAAGAATAATGAAAATCCTGGTAACCTTATACGTGGTATTTCCATTTGGTCAACAGTACGATGTTGTATACATTTAACGGAATACTTTATATTTATTATTTATATTTTAATATAATTACGAGGTATGATGTTGTTTAATATGAACAATCATGGAATGTAAATAAATGTCAGTGTAATATATTAGTTATATATCACTTGCTCTAAAACGCATCATTCCAACTAACAATGACTAAAAACGAGGTTTTAACCGAAATATGCAAAGTTAAATGCGAAGAGAAAAAAAACGATACAGGTAAAAATAGAAGTTGCAAATTATAATAAAAGGAGTTAATTTTCGGTTCAAGTTGAGAAGAGCATTGGAATGTAACGGCGACAACTATGCACTTTCTACTTGCAATAATGTGTCGAAACCGTTGAAGATTCTACGGAAAAGCCTTAAGTATTACATTTAAGACATTATAATTTCAAAAACGTATTTTCGACGGTATGTATGCGCAACAATACGTTTGCTACGTACAAATTCAAAGAATGCTTATTAAAACCCGTTCACAGGTAATCCTTATTAAACAGTAAATTGTGAAAATCCTACGCGAGATTAGCACTATTCGTTCTCTTTTGTTTACTAAA
Source organism: Diuraphis noxia (assembly GCF_037042655.1). Classification (NCBI taxonomy): domain Eukaryota; kingdom Metazoa; phylum Arthropoda; class Insecta; order Hemiptera; family Aphididae; genus Diuraphis; species Diuraphis noxia. The sequence goes on from NW_028301711.1 coordinate 57,522,061, forward strand.
TCGCGTTCCTACGACATTCCATTGGTTTTTGGAAGATTTACGAGTGAGTTTTAAACGTGTCAATATGCGTTTTCAGTCATCTACCATGCATGGTACCAATTACGAAAGTTGATAAAGAGATTATTTTTTATTTTTTTTGGTCCAATTTACTGTTCGAGTATGTAAATATAATTAACTGTCCTATCTCGTTTTGGATATTATAAGACATTGAACAAAAAGTGAAAGAGTTGCAAGTGACGACAAATATGGCGGCACGGAAACTTGTACCTAACTCGAGAATAAAAACGCCTGCGCTGCACGAAGAAATGTCCTCGTTGAGTGTTGTGAAGTATCGTGGTGTATAATAATATTATACCGTAGCTCAACCAAAAATATGGGATGAAAACGACCCGGACCGGTCAATAAATAAGCAGTTTAAAGTGCCTGTGTTTGGGAGGAGTGTGTGAAAAGAAATCAATCTGTGGCAGAAAGCATTATGCAAATATTTTCACGTACATGCGCAAAGGCCGATGGCACAAGTGTCGTTTTATCCCCGTCCCACGCAGTCGTCGTCCAGATATCAGCTATAAAATGTGGTATACACTGGTCGAACACACTTCAGTAATAGAGGCAACGCCGATTTGCGTGTCGAAAGACGATTAGCTCCGTCCAGCGGTGATAAATCATCATGCAGGTGACATAGTAGTGGATCGGGAAGTTTATACGGGTCAATCGAGGGAACTGAAGAAAGCGGTCTATGGAGGTGAAGAGTAGGATGAGGATAGCCGATGAATATTCGATTGTATCGTGTAAATTACGGTGGTGGGGCACAAAACAATAATATTTCACACACTCTCCTACATACTGTACACGCATGCACCTTCTCATCAATGTGCACCACCTTGCACCACTCTTAATTCATCGACCACCTATGTATGTACATTGTACACTCACCTTTAAAAAAATTGAACAGAAAGATAATATGCTATATCTGAATACAAATTTTCAAAATCAAAAATATTACCACTGCAGTACTGCATGCTATCGTTATCGTCCTCCGATGACTAGCACAATCTTTAGCTTATATTTGTCTTAGAAATGTTCTTCCCCACCAATTGGACCACTATTTGAGATGGTAAATCTCAATTTATCATCCATGTTCAAAATTTTCTATTGGCTCTCAACCAATACATTTCATATTCAAAATCCATTGTCTGTTTTTGAAATCCAAAACAATTTTCAAAAAAACTCACTAATCAAATAACTCTGAGTCGTCACTGGCACCATCATATATATATATATATTCAGTCATCGGTGATGACGTTTTTCGTATCATCAACAAAGCGACCGTGACCTTTCACATCGAGTCAAAATATTGTTCGTTATTTTTTCAAAACAAAAATTATTATTCCTTTTGTCTTTCGGTTTTATTATCCCACTGGCATATGAGAATGACCCTCATCCTGCACGTACATACACTCACAAACACACACACAGTCAAAAAACGAAGAGGACGTAATATTAAATATAATTAATACATCAATTATCTTTCATCCAAATATTATAACAATAAAGGCACACATATGATGGGCGTTGTACCTTTTATGTGGACAACAGACAAGAGTTTACGACAATGTTGTGCGGTCGGACCGGATCGTCGAACTATGTACGCAACAACCCTGGTGAAAACTATTTTGCGAAAATAATATTATCGTAAAGATTAGTTGTTGTTGCTCAAGAATTGTGTAACAAGTATGCAAGACGGAAGATGTAGGATTGGCCGTGAGAAGAAAAAGGGCAAACAGCTTTAACTTCTCCGGTCGCGCGTACCACCAGAACGCGTTGTATTCCTGGTGGCAGTCCCAACTCCCATTTAATATTATTGTTATAGACAACGCGAAACAATTTAATTAGGTCCGAAACGTCTCCAAGGAAAACTGCACAAACTTCTTGGAAGCAATATTGCGTTCACGCGATCAAACGCCTCCCATTCCACCATCTCGTAAAGCACCACCGCCGCTCACACCTACTGGTCACGACGACGATACATAGGAAGAATGCATTATATGATAGTATAATACAACTCTGAACATTATTTATGTATTATATATATATATATATATATATATATATATATATATGTCTTTTAGGTTTTCGATCGAACATACACACGATCGTTATAACGCGCCGCATGTACTAACAATATTACTATCCATATATAATAGAAACACGCATACTTGTTAAAGTATGTTATAATGGCAGGATAGTCGACAATTGTTTATTGTTAACGAGACGATTTGCCATTATAATACTGTATAATAGTGATTTTTTTTCGTCTTATATTTTGAACGAAAAAAATAATAGATGATTAACTACGTATAAGTTAAACATATATTTGTATCAACTTAACTGAACTACCTACAGCAGCCGTCGTAACTATCCAAATAACGTTAATATGCGTATTATATTATGTCATGTGGTAAGACAGGCTGTCTACTTTGGCTTAGTTTACCATGTTGTGTTTTCATACCTTATAATACATTATTGAAATATTATAATTCACAAATATTAAACTATTGAAGTATAATAATCTTGTTTTGGTTTTTTTTTTTACGCGAAACTAAAATATAAGATGATTTTCTGTATCTTTTCATCCAATTTTCGTTTTTTTTTTTTTACTGTATTTTATTATATTGACTTTTTGAATTAGTAATTAACAGATATTTGGTTGTGTTAAGCTTTCAAAATTTGGTAAAATAATCACATACTAATAAAATTATTTTGAACTAAAAAAGATTGGTTGAACAATTATTGTTTAACTTAATTAAGCGATGAGCAGTGTGATGTAATTTATTCATATCTATTTCAATTTGCAGTTTTGAGGTTGCATAGAAAATTGATTCTAATTTTCATAACATTAATCATTTTCGTGAGGTAAAAACGTATTAGTTACCAAGTAAACTTTTGTTTTTTACTTTGTTAGTCGTAAATAAAGTTGTCGTCATCAATAATGTCTTATTGTTTGTCACCTTACGTTCAAATTTTTTATTTTACACCCAACTTACTAGAGTTTGGTACAACTTGGGTAACAACTTGGGTAGAGTGCGATGCAGAATTCGTATTTTGGTAAGTAAAACTTTGTTGTTTAAGATGTGGAAAAAAAGTCACGCTAACTTAAAGACGAGTTTTCACGAACTTCAGTCCACTAATTTCTCAACACTTCATAGTCGAATTCAAAACATAAGTTGGTCTGGTTATGGAGCGTGAAACAATTTAAACTAGTCCGAGAAATTGTTTTTTTTTTCTTTAATGTTGGTGATTTCATGAGAAAAAAAATTCAAACCAATGTACACTTCCAGTTGAGAAAGGTCAATAAAAAAAACAAAATAAAGTTAACATATTGTAAGTTGTTTAATGTTTATGAAAATAGTTTTACCTATAGTCAGTTAGGTACGGTTTAAAGTGACAACATATATTATTAATAGTAATGAATCTAAAAACTCAAAAAACATTTAACAATTATTATCATCGAGTTACATATTAAAATACCTCATAATAATTTTATTTTATTTATCATATTATTTAATTTTCATAATTCCAATGAAAATTCAAAAAATGTATAGTAAATCGCTGTATATGGAAAAAAAATAAATGTCAAGAGTTAAACAAGACTGTATAACATATATATAGACAAATTATTTGAGAAAATTATTCTTTACCTTCCTAATGATATAACAAATATTATATTAATAAATATAAAATATGTAAAAATTAAATTAAATTTAATTTGGTTTTAAATTTATAGTAGGTTTTTTTTTAAATAACTAAACATATAAGATTGAAATATGTACATTACACACGTGTTTTAAATAAAATTATAAGTTCTAAGTTTCCGTAGCTTTAGCAGTTTCAACAAATGCTTACAATAACTTTATTCACAATTCTATTCATAGGGGACCAAATGCCATTGATTATTTTTCATCAATAAAATAATGACAAAATAAATAACCGTTAAATATTTAAAGTTTCTAGGATTATTATTTTCTGAACAAAAAAATAAACAAAATGTATGGTTTTCGTTTTGTAAAAAATAGTCAGCAGGGCCGCCTAGTTGTAGTTTACAGTATTTATTAGCTATTCATCTGAAAACCACTGGGAAATTCAAATAAAAAACAATGACCAACTTAAAAAGGGATACTAAGTTCTAACCATATCCAATTTTAGAGCCATAATATATTATTATTTAAATGCGTTGGAAATATTTATTTTTATCCACATAATGCCATAATCATATTATGCACTGTCTCTAGATTTAATGCCAACCAGTTGACAGGTAATTATAACTTTTTTGATTCAAAAATGCATAATAAAATTTGTATTTTTGGTATTGTACTTAGCGTTGAAAATTTTAATGTGAAATCCAACATGAAAAATACCCATACAAGAATTTAGGAAAAAGTTTAAATTTTGAGTGAGTAAAATGTAATATTATAGTACATATGACAAGAGGTTTTTATAAATATTTATGCTAATTTCGTGTAGTGTATTCTTTGTACCTAATCCATTCTACAGAACTATTGTTCTAACTAGCCATTCTATTGACTTAATAATATGTTTTATACACTAAAAACTATAGTATATATACGTATAACTATAATGGCATGCATACTATAATGCTATAGAATAATGTTTAAATAATATAAACAACGTGCTCCACTTGTATGATTTAGAGAAAGTTCTTAAGATAAATATGTTTAACTGTAACCAATCATTTTATACATGATCATCATGTATGTTTTACAATGTATAGTATTTTCTTATTCACTTTTGTCAAAATAAGACCACCAAGATAAAGGTTTTAAATACTACGGCTGTTTACTTTGTTGTGGGTCTCTATATTTCGCAACTGCGTGGGACCTGGAGTACGAATAATTGTTTTTTAACTATATAGACATTTTTCATCAGGCCCGTGTAATAACGTTCAACAAACTCCTTGAGTCTCAAAAGTCTCACGGGGAAATAAACTTTAAAGGAGAAACGCCCGAATGGACGGAAGAACGAACGACGGAAATAATACTTACTAGGGAAAAAACAGACCACTTTATTTGTAATTACAAGACTAATATTCATTACGGGATAAAATTAAAAACTAAAGTAAATTAGGACTTTGAACAATGCTCCACGTTCGTCTCGTATTAGTATTCTACAAACTTTAAATGTATCTCCTGTTTGAATGGCGTTGCATTAGCCATCCGTGCTGTGCACATAAAATATATCCAGCATAAAATCGTCTGTATTCAGCATACTATTATTATTAAGTAAAGTATTGAATTTCATTATTCATAATAATGAATATTATTTTGGATTCCATTTACACCTCTTTTCAGTCTGTCAAGCTTTAATGCAATACTTGTATTATAATAAACCTAAAGATACATAAATATATGCACTAAATAATTGAAAGCACGATTTTTGATTATGCCTCTGAATTAATATGTATATAAAATATAACTCCAGCAGCGTGTTTCGCATGTATATAATTAAGGTTTAAAATATATTATTATATATTATTTAATCCAAATAATTTGGGCAATGGATAGGCCAAACTTTTGAACTCTGATGGATGGTTGTGAAATACACTGATTTCGCAATCATGCAATTCGTTCGTCATCGAAATAGAATAATGATAAAATTAAACAACCGTATTTTTCATATTATGAAAAACTATAATAATTATTCACAATACATCAATCCACGGACCATTCACAAACTATTATGATTTGGTATTAGTAATTTGGGCTTTGATTTTTTAGTTCGTTTATAGTATTTTGACACTTTATTCACGAAATGTATGGAGACATTTTTTCTTTAAGTCAGCACACACTTTTAGCATATATATTATGCAAGTCACAACTAATAAAATTATAGTAATAATTGTTATCCATATAATTATAATCGATACAGTTAATTAGTTCAATTACGAATACTAGTAGACGACCATCTTCTTATGACCGTCTATCATGATGACAAAATATATTTTACATAATGCCATGTCCTACTGGGTAAATCCAGCAAGTCCAACGATATATTTTTATTACGACTATGCTGTGTTGCTGCACTTTGGTGTGTTTTAATGTGGAAAATACAAGCTGTTTTATTTCATGCTAGACTCGCGGCGTAGGGCGCTACGTAGGAGTCAAACCCATTGAATAAACAGTATACGAAGCATTTAAGCGGATTTTAAATTTTCACGGAAATATTATATTCATCGGCTTTGACGCGCTAAAAGAATGGTAATAATGCAGAACTGAATTTGTTTTAGTTTCAGTTAAAAAAGGAAAAAAAACATTATACACTCAGTTTGAACTGAGGTACAATTATTTAAGAACATTGTATGGCTATCCTAATTATTAATTAAGTATATATCAAGTTGGTGCAAGTAGCTTTTAATTTGAGCTTTTGTTTGATAAATTATTGGCATACTTGTTAAATTATACCAAATTGAAAGTTAAAATTAAAATAAAAACTTTTTATTATTATTATTATCATCTTCATCATTATTACTTTTTTTTATCCATTTCATTATTTGACCATTGACGTGATATGAATTACAATTTAATTAAAAAATACAGAACGGTTCTTGTCATATTCAAAGAAATTAATCATGTTGCGAATTTTAAAAGGGATACATTTTAATTAATATTCAGTATTTTTGAACTCACTCCCGAAAATACAATTTTGATTTTCTAAAACTAGATTACTTTATTTTACTTAGTTTTTTTCATGGAAAAGTTTAAAGACAAATTTTACAATTAGTATTCCAAACAGTATGCTCTTTAAATTATAAAAACATTGAATATTTTATCGAAGCCAACAATTTAAATCTAAACTATAGTCGTTGATTTTTTTCACTTGACCTTATTAAATAAGAAGAGGATTAAAAAAAATTTAAAAAAACTTATAGTAAATTGAAGCATAAACTCAAAAAATGCACTTCACAGTTTCATCTATAACTACAATTGATATCATTGGTTATCAATAATGATAATTTATAGTATAAGTAGAAAAAAAATATTAAAAAAACATTACAATATCTTCTAAACATTTTGCGAAACTTAAAGTTTTCTATTTCAGCTCTGGTGAAGTGGTAAATATTTCATTGTTCACGAATTGTACATGTTTTAAATCATCTATTTGGTTTTAGTTACTTTTTAATATTTTATTTATTGAATACTTTATTCAAATTTTTTCGATATAAATTACTTGACTGATTTTGTTGAAACTTTGCAAACTACGTGGTCCCCTGAGATTCTGAACTTAAATGAAAATGTACTACCAACTTAAATATTTGATTGAATTAAAATTATACTTTAACTTTAGTTGGCATACTGAGTAAAAAACGATACTCGGAAGTCATAATAAAACATTGCGCGAACGATGATTTTTCATGTACCTGCCGGTGTACACTTTAAATTATACGTACAACGTATAATAATGTTGTTATAGCCAGAGTTGATAATTATCTGCATATTTGTTCATGACATATTGGTCAAGAAAATAATTATCCCTAATACAATATTATTATCTCTTATTTTATTTAAACAAAACACAAAATCTTGTGAAAGGATAGTTTATATCATCTACTGTAGTAGGTATAATTTTATGGTTGTTTACTTATTAAAAACATGTTATTATATGTTATAATTTATTTTTATAACAATTTGTGGGGAAAAAAAACATTCAAAAATAAAGGAATTGCAAGTAATTTTTATTAATAAAAATTAATATTACCTATTTTAAATATGAAAAAATTAACAACATCTCTGATGGACAAAAATAGTGATTAATTTTTACGTCATTTCCGATTGGTAGTCTAAGTCAGTGGATATGCATAGAATCACAGCGATTTCGTAATATGTTATACATATTATTATAAAAATTATATTATCGTATCTTGCGCTAGTTATATTTGAATACAAATTGTATTATATTTCGAGTGTTGTTATCTCCAAGACATTTGGTCATAACTATGGTAAAAACATATATTGCTTCAGTTGTGTAATTTGAGAGGAAGGGGAACGAGGGCATCTATCTTATTGTAAAAATATTAATAATTTCGGACTCTTCAGCACCTTTTTTTGCTATTAAAAACATTATTTTGTCTCAGACGCGTGTAAATTAATGTAAGATGGATCATTTTAGTGGAAATAATTTAGCAAACCACTGGCGATATATTTTATTTTGTTCAGCTAAATGGTTAAATTTTATCCATATCATCTTTGATTTGAATCTTTTATCTTTATATGTATAGATATAAGATAATAATAATTAAACTATCTCAATGCTTACTGCAATAATTCCCCCCTCCTCCGAAAGTGAAATATTTCGTTTGTGTAATACATTTTAAGTAGAGTTTTTTAAAATTAATTTATTAATTATATACAACATTTTTTGTAAATAGATATTAGAAAACGGCTAGTAAATACTATTTTACAACATAAAATAAAAGCTACTCATATAACACATTCCACCATTTTGCACTTACCCGCTGTTTTCAGATGGTCAGATCGAGTAAAAAAATCACCAAGTGTGTTGTGATTGAACGTTATCCCCAAAACAACATACCGTTCATGTTTTATTGTTATTAATTACTGTTAGACCGCAGTGGGTAAGGTATGTACGAATTTTTTTTTAAGCATAAAGATGAGTACTACAGATGTAAATTATTTAATACGTATTTGATAACCGTGTGTGAGCATCGACAGAGAGTTTAATTATTGCCAGAAAGGATCATATTTCTGTGCATGAAACACGAAATTACAACCGAAACGCAGAATTTTATTGTTGTTTTTGTTTTTAACAATATTACCTAGTCGAACTGGTAAGGCTATAAAGGTTAGGTACCTACTCGGGTAGACAGACACACGTACATCTGGCGGATACGCGTTTTTAATTTGTATACATCACGACGATGGTCAAATCCGACCTAATAACGACGACAACGGCGACAGAAACGTTGATACAGTGTCGTCGCATTCGTGCACTCTGTATATACGAATTGTATAGTATTATACAGGACCTATGACGATAAAATAATAATAATTATTATTATTGTGCCTATCCCGAAGGCGGCGGCTGCGGCGGTGTCATGCGAACGAACCGTACGGGGCGAGGTTAATTTTCTCGGGACGATGTGTAATGGCAATATCAACGGTGCCGGTCGCCAAGTAAAGGTCGGCACCCCGCGGGCCACAACGAAACGACAATATAATACTATCATTTATAACAGGCGTCTCGTCTCACGAAAACCAAAATGTCATTACGGCTATTAAAATGATATTTATCGTCGACTATCGCAAGCGATGTGGCCCCCGTATAATCGTATATTCGTCACATACACATAATAATAATAATAATATAATAACAGGACCACGCAATGTACTTATTACGTACGTTAAAGTAGCCAGTGTATTGTACAACATATTGCATCGACCTCGACACATAAGTGTGATTTCACGAAATTCTCATACAACCAACTTTTCGGGAATTTTTAATTTATATATTCGATTCCTCTGTTCGAACACGAGGCTAGCTGGGTGACCTAATGATTGCAACTTATAAATTTCTAGTACAACACATGACTTTTTTTTTGGGGGGGGGGGAAGAAGTGTGTATATTATCAATTTGAGCACTAACTAAAACAACCATCCCACACTAAGTAATATAACTGAAGTCGGACACTCGTTAGCTATCTATAATCATAACTCGAATATTTGAGCGAAATGTTTATAATAGTTATGTATTAAATAATTTATATATATATATCAATTATATGTATACATTAGCTGGATAGTAGATAGTTCCTTAAAATATCTTTATTAAAATTGAAAATTTTGAAAATAAATTAAACTATGTTAGAGTGTTGAGACTCGACACTCTTTAGTCTAATATAATAATTTATTTTTTCATACTAATTTATTAACATCAGTGACAGTGGCTATTAGTTTTTTTGCATTTGTATTTAAATTTGATCATACAATTTGGTATTTTTTTAAACGTTTTAAAATATATATGGTGATTTTTGCGTCAGAGGTGTCTGGTAAATTGAGGCTGCTGATTTAATCTGTTTATTCAAGTCGTTCTGTGAATATGTGATTAATTTTAACTTGTAAACTGAGTTCTATAAAAACTGCGCCTTATTTTCTATTCTTACATATTATATAATAATTAATGTATAATGTGTAGGTAGTCAACTGTCGTATCACACGATCATTTAACTGCAAAGATCGAATCTACAACTTTATATCAATATACCTATTTTATTATTTATTATTATAGTGATATTTTTTCAAATCAGAAAATTTAGTCATACGTATTCCTCATGGAAAAATCTTAAATAACGTACATATACATCATACATGTAGTTTCGTAGTGATACCGAGTGGTGTATTTATGTGCGTTGAGGTTTGTGGCGTCGTAGAATGTTAACGGGTTGGTTACTGTTTCTCCGGACTAGCTCGTTTTCTGCCTTAATACGGTAAAAACTTATACTCACGAAATATTCTGGGTAGCACATATATATATATATATGTATAACGAGGTTTTCTATCCGTGTTATAACAACAAATATAGCAGTGCATCACACGCGAACATAATAATATAATATATCCGCGGCGTGTCACCCAAACAAGTTATAAATCTCCAGGCACGGTCTTCCGGAAAATTAGATTTTGTTTTATAAATAAAAACATGAATATTTATTATGTACTGCTATAATTTTATAATGTTTTGTATGGAGTGTGTAAACATTTTCATATCCCACGAAACTCTGAACACATACAACGGGTGGAGTGTAAAACATAATTTCAGATACCTATAGACATATATTACTATTATTGTATAATTTTACGTCGTCGGTAGTCAGCACGGAAAATACTATTATAATGATTAAGATAATAATAGGTTGTAATAATTATAATTATTGTCATTGTCATTGTTTTGACCACAGCAGGGAGATTTGTTCGATCACAGCTTCTGCTGTCCTCGAATATTTGACGTGTGCATGCCCACCCGCAGCACATCGGCCTACAGCTACAGTATTTATTATAATTTAATAATTGTTTGGCTCGTATCGCAGTGACAAACTGCAACATTTGATCGCTTAAATATATTTTATTAATTATTAGTTTAGATAAATGATAGATAACTGCGAGAGTAACAACTTGGTGACCGGACCACACAGTGTTCATCTTAAGATCAGTCTAGAAAGAGATTTGTATCATTTAAAACTTCAATTAAATGCATCTTTGTAAACCTATTAAATAGAACTAAACAAGTATTCTTATAAATAGCCAGATAGTGTACTTTTAAAGTATCTCACATTTATTAGAAAAGCCAATGTCATTATTAGAGAGCGGATCTTTAGATTTTTACATATTTTGACTGGCCTGTACAGCTTTACGAGGATGAAAAATGTGGACGATTTATTCATAACAGAGTTCCAAGGATAACTTTTATTTTGAATTTCAAAGCAATAAGAGAATAATAGGACATTTTGTTGATTTCTAGAATTGTAATTTTTCCAGCAAAACATTTTAATCGACCAAAAAAATTATTTTATTTCAGAATTTAAAGTCATTCAATTATAAACAATTTTTTATTTAAATAATTTATCTGTTAATAAAGCATGGTGCATAACAGAGTTATTTATTGGTTTTATATAACCATTTTAATAACCAAAAGATATTATCTGCATTGGTATTTACAAGTTTAAGGAATATTTAGATCATATGTTAGGGTTTTTTAGAAAATATTAGCATCAAATTGTATGCTTTTAAAAACCTAAAAAACCACTGTTTAGACATAATATACCTAATATGTATTATAAATACGCTCTAGCACATTCAATTGGTTATGAAAAAAAACTATCGCTAAAAAAATTAAATGTAATGGCAATACACACATCACCCTATCATCATATTCATGAACAAACATGATGCACATATAGGGACGAACGTAATCATTCCATATATAATCTGTCTGGATTTGTTTTCAATATTTTGGTTTTTTTTATTAATTTCTGTTCACCTCTGGTCGTGAAAAAAATCAGTTGATGTTCATCGGAAAATCCATGAATGTGAGTCCACGTATTTCGGTCCAAACGATCTGCTGTCGTTTCTTTTCATTGTCACAGGATACTATTTTATTTAATAACGAGTAATTACCGCAAAATGTTCAAACAACAATGGTCTGTTTCACTTTATGGATAGGATGTACCATAAAACGAAATGATAAAAACAAATAATATAACGTTGCAGAAAACAAAAAAAAAAACAAAGCTATATATAACTATATAGGTTATATTATCATTATAATCGAGTACCTAATGGAGCCTTTTCTTCTCTATTTCATTGTATATCTCTATATACAAGGCGCTAAAAATAAATATTCCAAATTTAACTGTTGCCCAAAGTTGTTCGCTTTTAACGTCCATTCTAAATTTGTGCAAAAATATCTTTAATGTCAGAGGGTTTTCCGCTTAACGACTTCGTATTTGCATAATAAAATATTTTCTTTGCCACTTAAGCTGCATTCATAATAAGTCACTTAAACTAAAAACCAAAAAACAAAAACAGAGTAAAAAAAAACTATAAACAATAATTACAATTTGTTATTTTTCAAATTGATTTAATAATTATTATTATTTTTCTGTCATCCGTTCATTCCCTTTGAAGGTATTTAATATCAGTGCGCTATGAATAAAATACTGTTAGTGATACAAACTCTTATTTTTATTCCTGACTAAACAATTTCCACCAACAAATTAATCGATAATTTATTCATATCTGTGGTAATAGCTAAATATTGCATGCTAATATTATTTTACCAGAAAAAATAATCGATACAACCTTGTGCTGATAACAATCTTATACCTAAGTGCCGCACTGTCACCTTTGCTGAACTATCAAATGGTTTTAAATAGTTAAAACTGATTTGCTCATTATTTTTTTTTTTGAAAGCTTGGTGAATCAGAATTCATAGAACTATAGAATTATTATTATTTCGTTTACGCTAAAATTGTCCACTTTGCAAAATTTTACAATAAACTTCTAGGGATTTGAAATTTATACATATCTCATATTATTACCTATAGTACTTATCTACTATAATATGTGTATAATAATTTTGATAATGGATTAACGTAATGCATTGCTTTGTTTTGCGTTCGAAATTGTGGCTTACTAAACATTTAAAAAACTCTATTGTTGTTCAACTAATAATTCACTCGTTACCTCTTGGAATTTAAATGCGAAGTAAAAGTTAAACATTTTTGAAAATCCGATTTTAATGAAAATAATAGCAATTAGAACAGGTTAGGTTAGGTTAGGTATTTTTCCATAGTAAGATTAAAATATAATGTATACCATAAATGAAACGTACTACAGTATGTCACGGTCGTCGTTAAACAGTATTACACTCACAATTATACATTAATATAGGTTTTATTTAACATTAATAATTCATAAATTCAAATTCTATTTTATTATGTTTTATTTGGTGTAGTTTGTTTCGACATGAATATCATTATCATTTCATCAATTTAACGCGATGTTAAGTACATTTTACATGCAACTTTAAATATCATCGAAGGCCATTATGGTGTACATTTAGCCTAAAATTATTATATTAGTTATATAATAATATAGTTTTTCGTACACTAAAAAGGGTGATATCTATCCGTTATCGTTTTATCTGCTGTAATAATTGATTAAAGAAAAAAAAATACGTTTACTATACGGAAGAGGACACACTTAAAAACTCAACAGATGTTTTATACTCGTGTTAGGTATATTTTTGGTAATACATTAATGAATTTGATTTTCGTATAAAATATAAATTCGCGCGTATAGTAACAAATTGTATCGTTTCACCGATAAAATAATAGCTACTCGAATTCGTATCCACGCGCGTGTTGAATTAGAAATTTCACCATCAGACATAATACTACGGTTCCGTTGGAATCGAGTTACGGTCACACACACACACACACACACACATATATACTACCTATATCCACGTATAATGATTATACTAGTGGTCAGTGAATAAATCTCGACGAGAAGGTTTCGGACGTCGGATGGGTCCGCACGGTAATCGGATTAATGGTTAACTCGCGTATGCGGAATGTGAATTTCACTGCTCCGGAATCTAATAATGTGACAGGTCATCATCATGACGTCGCGAGACATAGAGTGGTTTTTGGCTATGTCTCGTGGACGCACACGACAAAGTCACCGCAAAGACGTATTATTATTATTATTATTACGTTGTTCTTACATCGCACGATTATATTATACAATTATTAATGTGTTTCCGAATAATTAATTGCCCGTTATATTAATAACATTTTGCGGATAGAGCTGTATATTATTGTAGTTTAAGTTCCGAACTATCGAAAAATTTAATAAACATATGACGTATCTTCTGACAGGAACTAAAAGTTCTCCATCGCATTCTCTTCATTAGTCATCTCACCAGAAATATGCACGCATCATTCGTATTGTATTGTTTCAAGGGATTGCTACACAACTCACTCCATGTATGGAAAATCACTAGTGTTCGGTATGTGCGACCTTTAGTATTATTAGTATCATCAACTCCACTATTTGTATAGCACTGGTAATTGAGTTGTAAAAATAATAAAAGGTTTGGGCTGATGAAATATCCACCCATTCACATACAAATTTTAATTTCGTACTTCCAAACATTTGTAGGCTATTTGTATTAATTTGTATGGTATGTTTCAAACCCTTATTTTATAAACTACCGTTAGATGGCTGATGCACCCTTACACACTACATCATTAAAAATTTTAATTTAGCTCTCCATGGATGAAAAATCCCTCCCCTACTATGACGTGTATATACGTTTTTTAGTTGAAGATAACGCATATGGTATAGCATCCTATAAACACCTTTTTGCTTAAAAACAAAATATACTGATAGTCTACTCGTATTATAAATTGGTTCGTTGTTTCGAGTGAATCTAAATACATTATTAATATTATATTCCGAATTAAAATATTTTTCTGAGCATGTCGATCTACTAAAATCTAACATTGGACTAGAAGTTAATTACTTATTATTATTTTAAGTTTGGATAACAGGAGTAATGAATTCAACACTCGAGGGAAGATTCTAGTAATAAACTCTATTCCGTTCATCTGAATATGGAAAATTATAATTAGGTTCTAATTAATATAAACTCTCTCGTTTTAATTACAGCGCACATTATATGGTATCGAACGTTTAAGATAAAATATGTTATGCTTTAGAATCTGAAGTTCAAAATGCATGCTCTAAAAATCCCTGTCATAAAAAATTTTTAATTTAAAATCATGAATAATTATTAAATTAAATTACTGTTCTGTGATGAATTGAAGTTATGTGTAAAAAAATAAAAATTATTATCGAAACCTTAAATACTTTTCCGAATATCAAGTGTTTACCCTTAATATTATAACTAACTATAATAGTAATATCGAAACTATATTAATGAAAATACATTGATTTTAGAATGATTGTTTGACTCACCTGATTCGCCAATGTAATAATATTATATTATAAGTAGGCGGAAAATAAATGTTTGATTTTGTATCCACCTAAATAGTGTAACATTGTTATTTAAAAAGGATTAAAAAAAACAACAAATATATTGACATACCATATCTATAATAATGTATACAAAAAAATGTTTATATAATTTACTCCAAGCTTATTTTCGAATCAAACCCTTTAAAAAACACCTTCAACGGTATTATTGTATAATATGAGTACTGCTGCATGCGAGTGGGGGTGGCTTAGGGAAATGTCTTTGGAAATGAAACATATTTTTTTCACCCGATATCATTAAGTGGGCAATTATTTCGTGCGGTTGCTATAATACTTTATAATATTGTACACATGAAATAATAAAATGTATATTATACCGTTGGGCCACGGTTTTTTGCGTACGTTAATTTAGTTTCCTCCTCCCAAGATATTTTTAACTGAAACTATACAAAATATATATATGCACGTATAGTGTTGTATAAATACATATAGGTATAATATTGTGTGTATTATATTTATGTGCAGTACGTGGGCCTGTGGATTTGTGCGATTAAACAAGCAATTTAGTTAATTGAATGGAATTTCGCCACGACGTGAACTCGTTATATGATCACCGCCGTAATTAAAATACGTCCACCAAACATTATTATTTATTACTCATATTGTCTGAATTTTAACCGTTATAAAAACGAAAAATATATTATATTTTATACATTTAATATTTTTATTTTTATTTGGTTTTTTTTCGCTCGTATAAATGAACTAAACTTTTAGAATATCTGACGTGAATTCAAAAGTGTGCGCGTCGGTTGATTTATTTGTTTTTAACGAACGAGAATATTATCACCGATTATAAATGTCGTCAACACTATGAAATTATTGTAATATATTTTATCCATCTCGAACAACTGAAATGTAATTCTGTTATCACGAAAAAAGGTATATAGAGAACATTATAACCTACTGCGTTACGTAGTGACTTTTTGCACCATGTGCTGAAATATACTATAGGTACATAATAATAGTCGTTCGGCCGATCAGTTTTGGCTCGAGAACATGTCACTTATGTTGGATTGATAGCAAAAATACACCCTCTTGATTCTGTCACCGAATAAGAAAATGAGACACTCCGAGTGGTTATCTATCACCGTAGTGTCTCAGCGAGCATATTTTTATTACGATAAGTTGTCGCAATATTCCTAAACAACTTCATAATATTTGATGTAAAATGTTATACTTACGTGTAACACAACGCTTATAATACGCGAATATTAACTGCCAATTTTGATATTTTTTTGCACTTTAGCTGGTCTTTAGGTTGGTATACACGACACAAAAATGACATATTAATACCTGTAATGGACCTTGGTAATAATTCGATGATAATTATATCTAGTGTAATATTAAATTATCACTGAGTGTTGTATAATATTATTATTATCACGATAACCATCTTACCTATACGTATTCGTATTTCTTGGTTTCTAGCGTGTAGACAATTATTTATAGGTAATGTTGTATTATTGTAATCTGTGTTTAGAACGTCTGTGACCCTACACCGACAATAGTTTCCAACTTAATAGCTCAAAATATAATAAATAATATTTCGATATTTCACATAGGTACCACACTGACTAAACGATTACACGTTATCTAAATTCAATATTAAAGCTTATATCTTAGTAAATGTGTTATAATTTAATAATAATTATTGCTTTTGTACTATCAAAGTATCAAAGTAGTTATCATCATCACTGGTTGTATAATATTATTATAGTAACCAGTTATTTGTGCATAATATTGTTGGCGTGTAGATTGTAGATCACATATTTATAGTTTTTGAAGTTGTGTTTGATCGTCTGCGGGCCTAAACCGACATTAGTTTCAAACTCAATAGCTAATTTTGAAGTTTATCCTCAAATTTGACAAAGTTAAAATTAACACAAACCATGCACACGCGTATTGGACATGTTGAACAAGTAATTAGTTCAACAACATATTGTTTTGTTAATTGACAGTGCACCTATTATATACAGCAGAGCAGTAATTTCGGTTGGAATAAAAATAAAAATATATTTGTAGGATGTAGATAAATAATTCCGATGGATTTAATTGAACTGTTGTTGGTTATTGGTGCGTTCAGAAAAACACTGAAACGGAATTTAAAAAATTGAGTAAGTAAGTGGATGTCGCTCTGCAGTACAGTAGGTTACCGTAATGGATGGTATTAAATTTGAATTCAATGATCTAATATCATTGTATACGAAAAACGATTCTGTGTAGAGATGGTTATCAGTCTAGGATAATTAATATAGAATAACATATTATGTTATACTATATTAATTATATTGCTATGATTTCAAAGAAAAAAACGTCGTCTGTAATTATTTAATAATATAAAATCGTGAAACCGTAGGTTTTTCTTTTTTAATAACTTTTATTTCGAGTACCATTTCGAAAATCAAAAAATGACTTGTTTAAAGTACCAGCTCAAGAATATTACCTTTCAGAAAAGATGCTACACTTGATACTTTTGAGCTAGTTTAGAAGGAGAAAAAGTGTTTACAGAATAAAAAAAAAAAATAATAATAAACATCATTCTAAAACCAATACATTCCTCGCTCCACTCAGAATCTAAAAAAAAAAAATGAAACATGTATAATTGGTAATATAAAAAATGGTATTAGAATACATATGATTGACTGCAGACATACGACTGACTAGGATTTATTTTTTTTTTTGAAGAATAAAAATATTTAATGTTCATATAAGAGGATAAAATATTTTCATGATGAAAATTCCACTGCGCAAAACTCTCACCAATATAGCTATGATATATTATATTGTCTTTCACACGCTTAAATTTAATATATAGAAATTAATAAAATAAAATATGATAGGTACCTACATAGATTGATAATATCGTGGATAATTGTAGAAAACATTCCAATAATGTTCTGGAAGATGTATATATTATGTAACCATTGTTTGCATGCCCAAAAGGTGCTAAATGTGTTAAAAATGACTGAATGTCTAGCTACCTATTAGATATAGGATAACATTATAAAACGCTTACACGAATTTAATTTTTATATTCAATATGAATTGTTAACAGTAAAATAGCATTTGAATACTGATATTTTTTTGTAAAATATTAAGTTATACAATTTATTGATGTATTTATTTTTTAAATTAGTAGTGATTAAATACAAATATTAGGTCAATTGAGAACATATTTATATTCTAAAATAATTTTTAGCTATTATTAATACCTTGTCACGTTGGCAATTCAATGGACGAAGACATTCTCAATGGTGCCAATTTAACAATTACAACTGTGTATTAACTTAAACTAAAATAAAAAATATTAATAATTATATTTTTGTGTTTTCAGGACAAAAATGGAGGACTATTTAAAAATACAGATCAAAAAAACTGGACGATTCCCTCATATTTGATACTTCTGAGTCATACCATGAAGCTCTCGTTGCCATGTTTGAAATTTCTTTCACACACGTCTCTATGCCATCATATTTTGTCCAGATCAGATTTTAAAGCCAACTTTTACATGATATATAATCAGGATGATAATATCAACCTGTCATGCATTATATAATTTTTTTAGTCCTTTTGTACAAATAAATGTATTAAAATATTATTTTTTCTACCATTTGGAATTGTCATTGAAGATTCGTGTGGGATTATTAAAATAACATAATTTTACATTGATGGTATTACAATGTTTTTGTTAAAATTCAAATTTTAATTAAAGAATCATCACTGATAAATTCTATGCATGAAAGAACCAAAATTTGTATATGTATATGCTATGCATACATCATTTTAAAGAGTCACCATACGCAGAGCAATAAATAGGATGTAACATGTCACACTAAAGAAACTATATCACTCTAAAAAAAAGCGACCAAATCTCAGCTGTTGTGATATACCACATTTATACTATTTTCTTAAAATGAAAACTTGAATTGTATCCCATCGTATCTAAATACTTTAAATATGCAATTTCAAATAATTATTTGGGAGTATATTATTTATTCATCCTAGGATGATTCTATCATTCTTAGGATATCTTAATAATATGTACTATATAATATATAGTTTTAGTTGCATGAGGCCACGGATACAGCGTCACTTATCAATATATTTCAAGTCAAAAACACCACTACGATACGACACGAACAATAATGATAAAATGTTATCGAATGATAAATCGTAACGACGGAAATGAACAGTTGTGGAAACTTTTTGAACATTCTGAAGAACGAAATGTGACAGATGCTAACGTCCGCGTCAATGCAATTTACCAAATTTTAATAATATACAACAAATATTTGATGTCATGAACGTTAGTTAGGTTTTAAGTGTGTTTCATTATATTACTCTAACAAAAATGATAATATAAATTCCATTTATAATATAATAATATGCATTGTTATTGACGCATTTTAAATAATTGTTATACACGAGAAAATACATATTATAATATTGTGTATGTTGGGAAATTTATTTTTCATTATTGCACATGAATTTTCTACGAGTTAGGTCCAAATGAAAAAAAAACCCAAAAAGGGTTAAAGCAAAATAAATATATAGTATGATAAATAGTTCAATTACTTTTTTTCTCGTATTTTTTTTTAACAAATGCATTTTTTACACGGTCTTTTTTTATTAATTTTTGCTAAATAGTGTGTATAATACATGTGCGTATTTTTTACGTAAAAACAAATGTAGTTTCTTTCTTTTTATGCCACAGACTCACTCATACACATACACACATGTTGCAAGCCGTTGTTATTATGCATTTTTTGCACTTGTAAAATACAATTTTTTTCTCCCCTTTTAAAACTACTAGTATTGTTTTATTGTATTTTAAATTTGAACGCACGTTTGCATATATTTATTAATATCGAATAAAATGAACCAACCGAATGCGTACCCACGCCCGTGCAACGACAACGGAATTTAGGACGAAAAGTTTTGCGATTTAATAACGTTACTATATGAAATTATGTTATTATGGTATTGTAACTTATAAGCCAAAACGGTGATGTACAATATTCGCGCACTATATTCCGAACGATGTTTTTATTCGTCAAAAGCCCTCCACGATATGCGTGAACGATCGAAGTGCCAATATTATTAAAATATTATCATCGAAATATATATTATTATTATTATTATTATGTAATATGTGAAACGGCAAAAATGCCTCCGTTATAGGTAGCTTATGGTATTCTACCACAGGCTATACGTACCTATACGAATCATTGCAATAATATCGACGCAATGTCGGTTCGGGTCTTGTTGAAAGGCTAATAACACCGTCGAAGTCAATAATATTATACGGATTATTGCCGGAAAATCTTGCGTGATCCTTCGCCAAATAACTTTTATCCGAACGCTCTCGATCCCAGCACTCGTTGCGCACCATTGGCGTGTGCGAGAATACGAAACGTTTTACGATTTGCGCTTTTCACTCTCGGCCATCACTGCTCTATACCTCGTATAACATATTTGGTTATATTATAACGGTAGTTTCCGAGGGGTTTTGACGTTCAAAAGTATGTAATACTACCAACAAACACTGTCGTTGAATAGTATAGTAAGTTACCTATATATTGTATATATGAACGCGCAAAAGACTTGAGGTCACAAAAAATGTATCTAAAAAAACGTTCCGCGCTAAAATATAAACGATCATTATATATTATTAACAGTGTATTAAAAATGTTTAAGATTACCGTTATTATAATATTACTGCTTCTGACTAGAAAATTTGAGGATTTTCAATCATTTTGATTTTATTTAGAAAAATCAAAACATTTTTATAATGACGTGTTTATTATAAATACACAATATGGTTCATATGTTTCTCATTCCATAATAACATCAATCGGATCTTTATAAATATTTTTTTATTTATTATTCTTCTAAAAAGTTTTATTTTAAGACTTTCATCATAACATGATATCCAAAAATAAATTGTTCGTTGCCCGCCTACAATAGCTATACGCATACACAGGTGGGTGACCTATGGTAGTTATGCGGTGCAAATCATATTGTATACTGATTGTCGTTAAAAATCGTGTCTTATCCAGAGTTACAATCTATTGTGAACATAGTGATTGTTATTATTGTTTTTTTCTTTTTTTTTTGTTAGTTTTGTTAGTGATCACGAAGAGACGAATAGTTATTAACAATAGAGATTAACATTTTTCCGTATGGCGACCACACAATAAAACTACTGGCTGCAGCAGTCTGCGGAGTACCTAATGCGCGGGGGGATCCTGTCCGTCTGTCCATGTCGAAGAAATTTAAATTTAATCGCTTGTACTTGGTAAATAAAATGATAATAATGCTTTGTATGTAATGTTTTAATGTTTTTTTTTTAAGACGCAACTCAAACGGGATTAACGGTCCGTGCACGTATAAAGACGGAAAACTCGAAGACATCATCATCGTGGTCGCATGTAATGTTGGGTAAACTGAAAGGACATGAGCATAGATATCATAATATTATTTTTTTTGTTATAATTAAGAAAAAAAAAAGGGTTTTCTTCGTTATCATAGTATATTGTGTCTCAACTATGAAATTGCAATTATTTTTTTCTAATTTATTTTCTGTAATATTGCAGGTCCACTAATTTCACTCCTAACCGAGGTTTTACATGAATGCTTTTCTCCATACCTAATTATTCTCTCATTTTCGACTATTCATGTATCACATTTATATATTTTATTATATTGTGTTACCTAATAATTTTAGCAAAATTATAATATTATAATTTCCATCAGGCAAGAAATGTATGTAATATTATTGACCTGTATGTATATTATTTTATTTGGGTTTTCGAATTGTAATATTTCAATAATAAAAGTTGTGTAAATAACATAAGCTAAGATATAACTTAGTTCATTGTAAATAATAATAAAAATATTATAATGGATTCTGGAGTATATTTAGCGTTTCTATTTGATGATATTTTAGTATTGATTAATTTTGAATTGCTCCGGGTGATGCCTCTTCTTCAATTTTTCTAAACGTTACAATCAAAAGTTAATTTATTTTATTTCGTTATTAACTGTGTGGATTGAAAATAATATAAATCAATGGGTGTTTTCGTTACGGTATGACAAAGTATTCGTTAGTCGTTAGTTCGTTAGCCAACCACATATACATGATTTGGCTTTAAATGTCTGGTTTATTTGAAATGGTTGTTAGTGTTTGTATGTGTGTGTGTGTGCATATTTGTACAGAATCCAACGGAATGGTGAGCTTTAATTTTCTTCCATTTTTGGATTCGATTTCCTACTACCATCTATTATTTTTTCATATACACTGAGTGTATATTATACCCAATACAACAATTATCGTATAGTTATATGCCTTTTATACTTATCAACACTTATGTTAGGTGTTCAAGTTATTATTATTATTATTATTATTATTATATTGCGTTCGTTGACGAGGGCCTTTCGTATTGACAAGTTTCACAAATCAAAAAAATCAAAACCTCTCATATTTTTCGGTCGATCTTATGTACTTGGTAGTGTGAATTTGACACCTTGCGTCGGTTCAAGAATTAAAGACATGTCTATGAAATTACGAATTTCACAATAATGATCGAAGTGACAAATGATTTTTTTTCGTTGAACCACCATGCGAAAAAAACCATAATGGAGGAATATAATTATTGATGAAATCTAGTATAAGAACATGAATATCATTCTTACAAACTGGAAAAATAAACACCAAGCGACTGTCCAGTCAATATATTGAGTAAAATAATATCATATTTTAATTTTACATAAATCATTGATTTGATATAACGTCATAACCATGTTTTATACCGAGTGATATACGGGATGATCATTTTCGTTATCTTACGGCCTTTCAAGCATAATTTTGATTGTATTCAACATATTATAGCCAAGCACAAAGAGCGGATTACTCAAATAGATGGAAACGCCTCGAATCAAGATAAATCCTGTAACTGACCACCAGAAGGACAAAAAATCTGAAAATTAAAGAAATCGGCTAGTAGGTACGATAAGAATTTCAAAAATTAATTTCTATGATAATTATTTATTTCCCACAACCGGTCACAACACAGACCACGTAGGTCATGTATTTGTACGTGCGGGATTGACCTCCAGCAATACAAAAACGAATTTTTTTTAAACAGTTTTTTTCTCCCCCCGCTTTTTTTATTACTATCGTTTCTTGGTACTCGTCCAACAGTATAATATCCTTTTCCCGATGTCTTGAGCGAGCAAGCACGTATGTGCTTACAATACAAGCAGTATGTGTGTGCGGGTAGATTTCAAGTTGTTGGCAATTTTCCCGACGTATATACGTACTTATTATACAGTAGGTGTATTTTTTTCTTCTACGAATGCTTTGTTTCGGGTTCAGTTTGATATGGTATGTTGTTTATATATACATATATATATATATATATATATATATATATATATATATATATATTAATTTCATAGAGCACCCGACATTTTCCATTTTCAGCACCGATTGGTGAAACTAAACGTTCTGGAAACGATCGACAGGTGTCAGGTCCGCTCATTTGATAGTACCTAATCAGATTTGGTCAGCCCACACCGTTAAATTATCTGTTGTTCCGGTCACATTACTAAGTGTATGAAGTAACTACCGTCCACTCTGCAGAAATTGCAAACTAATCATACATCAGTGATCCTGAAACATCCCCAGAATGTCGCTTTGAAGATTATCCAATGTGTTTCCGTTTGCCTATTGTTCCTCGTTAAACTAAATTCCGTTTTAACATTTTATATCAAAAAAATAATTTTAATTTAATTGCTTTTGTCATTTGTAGCTTGTCACCAAACCTCTACAGCAGTAGCAACGAGGCAGAGTAATAGGTCTTTCGGGAAATCAACGTCAGTTTTATTCAAACAGTTACTTACATTTATCCCATAAGATTTTATTTTAATATATCCTTACACAAATATCCTTCTATACATAGGTTATTATATAAAAAACATAATATCCTCCATAATTGTCTGCGAATAAAACAATTTTAAAACGTTCGTGAGACTGCTAGTGTAACTGTAGAGTTTGGAATAATATTGAAGCATTGTCAAAGACGATTTCATTTAAAAACAAAAACAATACATGGTTAATTAATTGAAATACCAAGTATAAATTTAATTTTAGTTTAATTAAATTTGAGATTTCTATTGTATCAATACCTATACTTTCATATTGTATAATAATCTATAATATAATATTATGATACATATTTTATTGAGTTACCAACTGCGTAGGTTGTGAATTATTAATTTTAAAATATGTAACCATGTTCACAATGTTTTAAACATATATTTAAACATTTTGAACGAAAAGTTAAAAGCAAATTGTTTGTTCATCAATCATCGTTGGTATGAAAGTTTTATCACATAAAACAACAAGTTTTTACAGTTTTTTATTCATACTAACCTAGCACTTGTGGCAACCATTCATGTGCCTTTATAATACCATAATACATTCGCAAGTTAGTTTTGGTATGTGTCAAAATATAAATCGGGAGTCACATATACATGTTTATATATTCCTTTTACTGAGGTTGATAAATTATCATCTATTATTTTTGGGAAAAAGAAATATAAAATAGTTAAAACTAATAAAAAATAAATAATACATAAACCTAAAATACTGTGAACACATCGAGATTCTGATAAAAATGGTTCACACGAGTCATTTAACCATACCGGGCTGTCTGTCGTGACTTATGACGTTTATTACTTATAATATGTTTTGAGTCTAAAATAGCATCTCTCGGTTATTTAAGCAATTGAGTCAAAACGGCTAATATATACATTTTATATACTTTATCTTTTACCTACTACAAAAGGCGTAACTCAAGTACCAAAGGTAGCTTAGATATAAAGGCCAACGTTTAAAAATAATATATTAGTTTATTTTTTTTTAAAGTAGTCAATCTGACTTCAGCCATAGGTACTCAAAATAGACATAATACCTTCATTACTCCAGTAGTTATAATTAAATATCGCCAATATACATATAATAACTAATAAGTAAGAGTAAAATATTTCTGTACGTATTATAAAAATAATATAGTATAAAAGGCATTTTCATTTAAAATTCTCTTTAATAACTTGACTAATAGTTAATTATTAAACATTATAACATTTTCTTACAATTCCCACTGTGTATAATTAACTCGGTCATTGTATTGAAAATCCCGTCCATTTGTGATATTTTCTACATTTTATTAATATGTATTAATCTATATAACAAACAACACCACTGCCAGGTTCACAAGTCATATGAGGTTAAACCCTTTTGGCGGCAGTGGTGGTGGATTTCGGTTGTTTCGAAGGTTTGAACCGTAATAATAATAATAATACTAACACCAAAAACCGTACGAACATAATCTGATTTTTTTCGTGAAAATGACATTTTCTAACCCTTCCGGCGGCCACCGTGCCTTGAGCTGGTACGAGCAGGTTGACATTTACTATATTTTGCTTTCATTTAACGCTAGTACCTACGTTACATTATACCCCTACGAGACCATGCGAATGCTCGAAAATCACCTTTCGCCAAGTTAAAAATAAATTTTGTACGGAAAACCAACAAGCGTATATATGATGTGTGTGGAAAAAAACTTATAATGTTTAAAAATGTCTAAAAAATACTTCGGACATTTTTATTAAACCACCCTGATTGATAGCTGAGCATCCAAAAAAAACCCCTGACAATATTCGTCAGATGTTTTAAAATAAACGATCCTATTATTATAATAGCTTACAAAATTGTGTATTATAATATATGTTATGTTATAAACTGCATAGTTTTACTAATCGACTTGGTTTGTATTATAATTAAATTATTAAAGCTATATTTGGTTGGCACAAATTATCGAATTAGTATAAAAACAGGTAATTGGCTTTTTTTTTTCAAACACATTAATTTGCCTCACTCATACGACGATTATGAATTATTAAAATACCTATCAGCCGATACATTTAATTGAAGTCCATATAAATATTATGTACGTTCAATTTTGTATTACAAATTAATTTAATGTCCTATTGTTTTATATCATTTCATAATAAATACACCAAATTTATTATAGTATTGTTAATGGAATTTCATTTGGTGATTTTCAGGTTCACTGACACCCAATGTAAATTTTTTTTTTTTAAATTATGTTTACGGATAGGTATAATTAATTAATAAATAAATTTATTTTGTGTTTAATCAAGCTTTATGGTTATAATCATTTTTTATATAAATAAAAAAATATAAATTCATTGATGTTATCATTTAATTGACAAAATAAAGAGATTTTTATCAAAAAGTTATGTAATTCATCAAAAATAATAAGTTGCAAGATTACTTTAATATGTGAGATCATATATCAATAAAAATAATGAATTAACTTATTTTTAATTGAAACAATACATTGTTCCATGTTAACCTTAGAAAAGTCATACTTGGGCATTTAAACTGGGAATTAACTATTACAATTAAAGATAAATATGTTGTTTTTTTTTTAATTAGATCAAGGCCACAAACTTTATCTATCAATATAATCTAGACATGATACTATGTCATCAGTTAATATAAGATGGTTGTTTTTTACTATAAACAACAAATTACGTAGATTAAAAAGTTTAAAAGATCGATTACTGTGTCCTATCTTAAGCTTATGTACAAATACAATTACCAGACATTGAGTATAATTTTAACATTTGCTATGCGAATGGGCTTACCTATATTGACAACAATTTATTTTGCACCAATACACAAAATATGTCTATAAACAAGTATGATTTTTGAACATGATCCAATGTCAGGGTTAGGAGTAAAATGTCCATCTTCTTTTAGATTGATTATTGTGTATCGTTCTTACCTGAAACAAAAGAATCAGTAAACATTTAATTTAATTTATAACATATGTTTAAAGCTAAGTACGCATAATTACAATTTTGCGAATCATTCATAGTTGAAAAATGGCTCATTATACGTGTTTTGTATCCATAAATTGTATTATAACATTAATATTATATTAAACATTTTAAGGCGTTTGTAGATAACAAATATTATTGTAATTCATATCCATAAATACTTTAAGTAGATACTTATAAATACATAAGTATAATTATGTGATAGAAAATTTGAATGTTCCTCAGTATTTCACGTAGTTAGGTATCAAGTTTTCCAGGAGAAAACACTTGTAAACATAACGTAATAGTAAACGGTAGTTAGGATATCAGTATTCGTGTAAATTAACATTTGGAGATCAGTTTGTATAATTAAGCGAATAATTTAACAGCAAAAACTAACCTAACATTATCGTTTTTTGTATTTACAGTTTATAATGATCTTAATTTTCAATTCATTTTTTCACTTTTTAAACCTTTATGCAAGCCTTGTTTTTTTTTAGCTTTATATTTTGCAATGAATCAATACCAAATTTTGAATCTTAAATCTATATTTTATATTTTTTTGATTCTTAAAAGAGGTCATCTCACTGACATTTTTCTGTCCCCGACTTGCAATTGCTTAACATATTACAAATTGACGGCAAATAAACATAAACATTGTCCATATTTCAATATTTGTTTAAAAAATTTAGATCTCTAAAAAATCACATCCGGTAGATTAATTTTTTTTAAAACAATTCAAAATTGATTTTGTTTTATTTAATTTAATTCGTTATTAATATAATATAATTTTCTTATGTTTTTGATAGTTTCTGATTTATTTAGTTTATAAAATCTCTAAACACATTTTAAAATGTTTGCATTTAACAGTTATTTTTGAAACATTTCATATTGAACTACAGTACTATTTTTTAAGGTTGTTATGGTCAATAACTCTTGATGAATTTATGCTTGAAACTATATCGAATAATGTTAGTTGATTTTTTTAATGGCCTTTATAAAATAACTCGTGGAAAAAAAGAAAATAATAATAGCGTAAATCGAAATACAAGGCTGACTTAGTCCATATTATAATAACCAGTAAAATAATTTCGATTTCTACGAATCATTTTTGCTCGGTTTATTTTTAAAAATACGATCTAACAATGATTTTCCTATATATTTATTTTTTATTTTATCGGCATCACGTTTTGTACCTTGGTGGTAAAATATTTGGCAAAAGTTTAAAGCAATTTTTTTTTCTTTGGCCGTCGATTTTTCAAGTGTATCTGTTCTCTCTCTGTCCACGTCAAGCCATAACCTCCATTGAACTACCATTTTTATTTTTACCATTTTTCCGTTTTTTTATTTTTATTATTATTATTATTATTATTATCATCTGCTACATCTACCATGAGCGTTTTACCTTGTAACAATAGCCTTAAGTATATACTCATTTCACAGACTGCCGAACATTCAGTTTACTTATTTACAATCAAAGACATTGGGTACAACTACTATTACAGTCTACAACAGTGGTCCAACGAACATTGACAAAAGATTTTATTTAGGTAACTCTTTTAGAAAAAACATTGTGTATATTAAAAAATTAAATTTTAAATATTAAAATTTTATTAGTTTTTTTTTCAGTAAAATATGTTTATATATTTTAATGAAATATCTACACAGAAATCAAACCTTTAAGATTTTAAGAAATATATTTGAACCATAAAAAATAATCAAAACCTAATATATTATAATTAAAATAGAGAACCAGTAAATTGTATAGATATAAAATTTTAATGGTCAGATATTATACTTAGTAAACCTGAAATTAAGTTAAAATTTCATATTTATAATGAAAAAAAAAACATTTTAAAACCAAATAAGATTCAAATGGATGTTGTTATTAAGTAAATAAGAAAATAAATAAGAAAAATTTAATTAAAGTTTGCTTTGTTTAAAATTAATTATTTTACCGTAAAACTTAAATTGTTCCAATTTTAAGACAGTATACCGTACACACACACACATATATATATACAAAACATAATTATTCTGTTTTAAATAAATAAAATATGTTCTGACTATACTATTATGATACAAATTATTAAAACAGTAAAAATATCCTGATTTGTTTAATCCATATAATCAATGTGTTTTACATTTTGAAGATCCCAAGGGATTTTCAAAATCAAATTGAAACGTAAAAACAAATTATGTAATAACAATAACTGAAACTTGATGAAAGGGATGTTTATCCAGCATGAGATGATTCTAGCAATACATGAATACGGTCCATGAAATATAATATTTAAGCATCAAGGCGTGTGTTCATAATAATTACATAATACAAAGAAAAATAACATGTGTGGGTGTCCATTTTGGACCTATTAATTGACTATGAATTTTATTTTTGTTGGCCATTGGTTGCATAATATGATTTTTTAACACAGATATTTTATGAAAGACTTATTATATGTATACAATCAATAGTTAACCTTACTAATTTAGTTATTGTGCAACTAAATTACATTTGGATAAGCATGATTACTATGTTTTTGTCTACTCTTCATTCCACTAAAAGTATACCGACTCGATCGATTTAAAAGCTAAATATTTCGAAGACTAGAGAGTGACAAATTTGGATATATTCAGAGGTCTTAACGAGCACGATAATCGAATATCGACAAGATATTTTCTTATCGAAAGCATAAACGTCCAAAGCTATATAATAAAACATTGATGGCATCGGCTGGATTGGAAATTATATGGAAACGTTGTTAAGGTATTTTCCAAAAACACCGATGTGGGTCTCTCATACACTCTGATAATTATAGCTATCAGCTGCTCTAATAAGACTACTCTTGAAGAGCGAACTGAATTATTATGTTCAATTTTTATTTAACTAGTCTGATTATCAAAATCATTTAAAATATTATCTATACAAAAATCATCGAAGTTGTAAATACTCTCATGGATATAATAATGTAATAATATTATCTATCCAAGAAAAATCGAATACATTCACCTAGATATGTATAAACTCTCGCGAGAACCTACTTATAAATTTACAAAATCGACAAAATTTAATAATACTTAAAATATTTGACAAACCAGTAGAATTTAATGGAAATATTGTTCTGGTGACCAAAATAAATTACTTGACCAAAATTATTGGGAAAATAGCGATGTAGATACAATAAGAATCAAATCATCAACATAATTTTCAAGCTTAGTTATTTTGTGCTAATTATATTTCGTGAAATTTATAGCTTTACATAATATTTACAACCATTATCTAAACATTAATTATTTTTATTTTAATAATTACCTTCTTACTTCCATTTTTTTTCCAGGCATTAACAGAAAACAATCAACCACAAATACACTTTAAGCTGCTATCTTCTATATTTTATATTATTATTATTATTATTATTAGTATTATTACCTATTGTTTACTTAAGTAATTTCATCGTTAAAAGTGGAAAAGTGTTCACGTTTTTACCAAACATCTGCTTTAGTTATTCGGTTCAAAACGACACTGCGAGATACCAATAATGTATGATATTCAGAGATTTTTAAGTATTTTAAGTGTAATGAATATTTTCAATTAATTATTCCAGAACATTTTGATCAATAAATACATATTATCATGTACTTGCCTGATTTTTGATTATATTTATTTGCATTGTTCTATATTTTTTTCTTGAAAAAGGTTTTTAGTGCTGTTATGTTAAATCTCGACTCATAAGCATATAATTCCAGTTCATTACGTAATTAGGCCGTAGATGTGAACCATAAAATTACTTTTCACTTAACTGTTAAACTAAATAGACAGCTGTCCGAGAAAATTATATTTCCTACATTTTATTAATGCGAATCGATATTCTGGGGGTTTGCGCTTTTAATTGCGCACGCTGGAGGAGTAACTATCAACACACACACACACACACACACACAAACTTGCGTATTGATGAACAATAGAAAATTATACTTTCAAGACAAAGTTGTGGACCTTTATCTTTAATTTTTTATGTTTTGTTTTTATACCATGGTACTGAATATTATACAAATGTACTTTTATTGACTAACACACATTTTGTTAACTTCCACACTACCTCAAGGCCCAAATACTCACACACACTGCTAGCAAACCTCAAAATACGTCCTAAAAACGTACTATACTCTTTATTAAATTATTATAAAACGTGACGAAGGCTGTTGAAAAAAAAAAATGAAATATATAATATATACATCGTACTCAATTAAATACCAGAATCTAGGGTGCAAGTCATTAAAATCGACTTACTCGCGTGTTTCATACAGTGCTACCTATTTATTTATATATTTATTACACTATAATATGTGTGTTGTATTATTTGAGTAAAAACGGGTCTTAAACACATAATGATTGCCCCCAATTAGTAGGTCTACGATAATATCACATAAAACATCACACACTATAGTACCTTTAATACACATTCTATACAAATATGAAATTTAACGTCATATACCTACGACTAGTTCAATAAGATTGGATTCTATTCTTAGACACATAAATATGTTATTTCTCAATTACGGCATTGCTAAGAACGAGTGTGTCGTTTTTTGTGGTTTAGTAATCTGGGTTCGGTTTATTATGCTTGATGCAACATTACAGCCACAGTTGTTTTACATCATGTGGTATTGAACGACAAGTCAATCGAGTTGGAATATTTCAACTGAACGGTAATCTGCAGCCGTGTTATTTATTTATCGATAACAGTGAATTGACCAGTAAGTGAATATCGTTTCACACGGTTACGTGAACTTGGCGGCATAAGTCGGCCTTAGTGGAATTGCTCCTTAACTCGTTGTATTGATACAACGCTACATTGCTTCGACAAGCTTAAACATTTTCTGACTAGCAACGCAGAGAAAAACCTTTTTGTGGTGTAAGTAGCAAGTGAAGTGATTCTTAAAGTTAAGTGACATTGCGTTGAGCAAAAACTGATAAAATCTAAAGTGGACGACTTAAATAATTACGATCGTGACCGTGACACGGGACATGGTATTATTATAAATAATATATGATATTATCTTATAATTATATATTTTAAATAGCAAAGAGGTAATTCACGACTGCGTGTTCCATCGTATTTATTGAATATCTAGATAGCTGAAACGATTAGCACTTCATGCTTGGTACAATCACTCAATAGTATCGTACAGATAATTAACACTATAATATAATTAATTTGAAAAAATATCAAAAATATAGGACGTAGTTTGAACAGGTATTATGTATATCTAAAGTGCTAAAAGCCTTTATAAATAATTATTAGTTTGTTCATAGTTTGTTTTCTAACGAAACGTATTTATTGACGTGCATTTCCTAGTAGAATATTTGATATCATAAATCTCTCATCTCTCAAAGCAAAACATTATGTTAAGTTTTTTTTCTTATATATTGGAAGAATTATTTCACCTCAGCTTAAATTTTATTGAATTTTCTACTTGTGGTCTGTGTTTTGGAACGATGTGCAATAAACGAAAACTCACGTAAGCAGAACAGATAGAATTTGAGAGAGAAAAAAGAAAGATGTAAGATCGGAGATATAGACACAAAATTATGCTTTTTTTTTACCAGTCAGTGGATTTTGATACGTTTGTGTAACGAGTTTTATTACTATTCTATAAAATATATTGATTGTAACGTAGCTATGCTTAAAGGTATGATTTATTTCAAACTCAGTGTTGAAACGGTACAGAAAACTTTAAGATCATGTTTACTTTATGATATATTTTATTTTCTCGTTTCAATATATTACCTACTTTCTAGGTTGACGATATACCTACCGTTTTTATTTGAAACAAAAATGACAGAAAAAAAAATGAAAGAAAATAGCTTCAGTTCTTGTTTATGAATACAATTTCAAATTGAATTTGACTTATATATGAACAGACATTTATGTGCTCAAGTATTCCCAAATAGCTAAAATTTTCTCAGCACAGACTTAAAAGAAACACCATATTGATGTATATGGTTACTTTTTGTTTCAAATTCAACTACATTTTTACAATGCAATATTTTTTTTTAACATATACTTACGTTAACGCTTATACGGGTTTTACTCATTAAATATATTTTCAACTGTGAAATACAACACAAATTAGACCAATTATTCTTGTATCAAAACATTATAAAATCGAAATATAACTATATTAAATACTTATAATAATTTACTTGAAGTTTTTAAAATATAATGAATATCGATTTCTTGTTTCGTTTTATTTCGTATCTACTATACTTTTATCAAGTTTAGGGTTGAAATGTTTTCGCCGGAGAATTGAGTACACTTAAACAATTTGTTTTAAACTGATCGACTCACTTTTGCATACACGCAAATATAACTCAAAGGGGTTACTTTGCAAAGTCAAGACGTCAAAATCTGAAATGGGTAAAACTTTAAATTCCAAATGCCAAATTAGGGGTACATTATGATACGTACCGGACGTAACAACAACAATAATAATTGATAAAAACGGATCGATGCTATCGAATACAAACGCAACAACTGCTGGTATGATATAATTCCATTATCAGATACCATGTTCTAGATTCAACATCTTTTTTGAAAATTCTACTCATAACCTATACTGAGTAGGTAAAATGGCAGATGAAATATATATAAGTATATCCGTTCATATATAGGCATTTTAAAACCTCAATAAATAAAAGACAAAATCAAAATTGTTCAAAAAACCAAATTTCTGGATTGTCACTTGTATCATGTGTGCGTGATATTGGCTTTCGATTGCCAGTTTTAGACTATCACTTTTCATTACACTGAAGTGTTAAACACGCGTTTTTCTACTTAACGCCACTTTTGACAGTTGTTTTGCAGACTTTTACTGAATGTTTGTGCTCACTACATGGACTAGTGAGCAGCCATTAACGGCA
This sequence comes from Diuraphis noxia, assembly GCF_037042655.1. Classification (NCBI taxonomy): domain Eukaryota; kingdom Metazoa; phylum Arthropoda; class Insecta; order Hemiptera; family Aphididae; genus Diuraphis; species Diuraphis noxia. The sequence continues at coordinate 57,556,549 of NW_028301711.1, forward strand.
GAATAGCAACATTGTTTGTGAGCTCTATCTGTGATAGTATAGAGACTTGGCCACCAAAACCATTAATTGTATTATCACAAAAACATTGTTATTATTATTTATATTCTGTATTACTATTATTATTTTAATTATTACTTTTATGTTATAATATGCCTTAACACAAGTCATTTAGTGGGAACTCATCACTTCATTTAATATATTAATAATCATTTTTTAATGTACAGAGATACTCCAGGCTCATCATCATAATAAACATAACGTGTTTTCATTCCAAATTAATATTATATATAAGAGGTAAACTCACCAATTTGACCTGTATTGCGGCATTTAACACAGTCAGATTTTATGTTTCCCGATAAACACTTTATAATGAAGTTAGTACATTGAGTGTAGCTAAGTTGATTGACTGTACTTAAGTCGACGGTAAGCATACACGTCACACTCTAATTTATAAAATATTTCGCATTCATTAATCATAAAAATTACGTTAGCACAGTAAAGTGTTTGTTATAAATGACTAACTACTACTGTATGCAATGACCAATAAACATTGATGTTTGAAATTGAGCAAAAAGTTTTATATGGTTGGGATTAAAATCAATTTTACAAACAAATCCTGTCATCTATCTTTATTTTGATAATAGGTAATGATTAAAATACAATACTGTTATTATTTTCATAAATATGATGGTTTTTTTTTCTTTCAAGAGAGATAATATAATATAACATTGCATAATCACACCTAAAATGATACAGTTTGTCACGATCCTGGTGTGATACTGACAAGTCTTCTCTTGTATTTTCATGTTATAAGGTTTGTATAAAATGAGTCGTTAGAAAAATTGCCTCCTCCATACATATTCATCGTACTTAGTTTGGTCTTATTTTTCCTAAACGCTGTAGCCACCTTAAAAATGCAAGATATTGTTAAACCTTGCATCACCCTTCATCATATCCGACCATTTGTAGATATGCGTATATAATATTAGGTATATCGGTATGGTTGGCAGAAACGAATACGCTCATTTCGCATTTGTTTTAGCATAGCACGCATGACAAACGACAATAGCCTACGCATATATATATCGGTACCACAGAACGGACGTGTGATCAGTTGCTGACGGTGGCTAAACAAAATACTGGCAAGGAAAAGTGGTGGCATTTGAATACAAATAGACCTATATGGTTAGCTGTCAGACCTACTTGGTTTTCAGATACATCGGCATTACAGTGAGCATGCACACAATCGCACTGAAGTTTACACACGCTCACACAGACCAGGGCTATATATTTATTAATACATATATATTATATGCGTGTATGCGTGCGTGAGTGCGTGTGTCTGTGTCTGTGGGTAGTGGTGGTGGTGGTGGTGGTGGCGGCGGTGGTGGTGGTGGTGGTTGGAGGCAGATAGTGGTAGTGGCTGTAAGGAAAATAAAGGAAATCGGCGATTTCCTTTGATGGTGTAGGTATGTAGTGCGCGCGAGAGTTTAACGTTCTCCCGGGGATTCGAAACCAGAGATTCGAGACGTTGTGGCACGAGTGTGTATATATCTCATAACGACCCTGGTTTTCCAAAGTCGCTCTTTCAACCCACCCACATACTCTACCACAGTGTTCGAAAACGCTCGTGTGTGTGCAGTCGACGATAGGAGCGATAAAAAAAAAGAAGAAGACGGAGGTGAAAAAAAACGCTCACGAATACAACTTGTAGTGAAGTCGTAGTGTATAATAAATATATATCTGTGTGTGTGCACAATACAACGATATGATTGTGATACTTGAAGTTATGGGATGAGGTGGTGGGAGGGTGGTGGTGAAAATAAAATCCGTGAATTATATCCGTCCGCGCGTGCGGGGTAACCATACGCGCATCTCGGGTTATTTATTTTCTTGCACCGCGCAGCTCTTTTCGGGTGGAATATAATATTACTATTATTATTGTTGTTGTTGTTGTTGTTACCGGTGTGATTAACTGTCACGATTGGGCGGATACAGGTTAGGTTAGGTTGTATAGATAGGATATAGGTTGATATAAATATTATAGTATTATTATACGTCTTGTGAGTATATTATTATATTATACTCTATATCGTAATATTAGAAATATCCCCATCCGACCCGTGGATATGATATTGATATTTATTATATTAGATTGTATACTATACACATAATAATAATATCGTGTTATTTATCAATATTGTTAGCACAAAATGTTGTGATTGCCTCTCATATTTAATTTGATATTATATTTTGTATTATTTTAACATTCAAATAGGTAATAGCTACCAACTATTAATTAGTAGAATTAACTAATACCTAACGAAATACTAATAAGAAAATTACATTTTAACACGTATTAATAAATAATGGATTTTTGTTGGCCACAAATACCTGTTATGAATTTAGTATATATCAGTGATGTGAGTGAGTGGAGTATTTCGACGTAAAGGTTCTCATTAAATAATATTTATGCATATTTTAATGAAGTGAAAAGATATGTATAGGTGCAGTAGTTTTCTTACTATAATTATGGTGTAATTGTTTTTGAACTTTGTGTACACTAAAAACAAACACATACACAATTATTTTTGACTTCGCTGGTTTCTTAATCGTGTTTCAATCTGTAGTCTTATAAATTGTAATGTCGATGTAGTTTGTTGTATAACATCAGTATTATTATTTTTATTTATTTAAATAACGTAATACCATTGTAAATTTTAAAAGACCAAAATATATTGAAAAAATAAATACATCTTATACTACCGAAATGTAATTAAAAAAAGTGGCCAATACTTTTATTTTTTATAATTAAGTAACAATCGAACTTTAAATTCATTCATAAGATAAACTATTCTGGACTGAATAGTTTGATCACATTTTACTTGTTTTGTGTGAAATTATTATCATTTTGTAATGTTATTCACTGTACTATTAATATTATTTCCATAGTTGAATGCTGGAGGTTGTGGATATTCGAGTGATAGCTAATTTAATTATCTCAAGCTATTGTTAATATATTTTATAATATTATCCTAAGAACTATTTAGGTAATTTTTGTATACATTCAAATAAATTGATAAAAATTCATAGGAGTCATTCACAAATTAGTTTTGGGTTGAGGAAAGTTAAATAGTTTCAGTCATCCTCAATCAAAATGGCGAAAGATTGGGAGTAACAAAATGTCTCTTTAAACGTCATTATCCCTTGCCATATACTTTGGAACAAACCTGGCTAACACATTATAAAGTAATGAGCTACTAAAGATCTTTTCAGTAATAAATACATCAGAAATTTTAAGTGGATTAAATATTTTGTTATTAATGTTCTGGAATGGCATTTATTGGACTATCAAACTAATTATAATTATGTTGATTGGAATCAACTCAAAATGACATTGACATCCAAAAGTAAATAATTTTTTTAATATATAATGGATTATTATAATAGTATTTTAATTTTAATATGTTTAATTGCTTTCGCTTAATTAAATTGTACATATTTATATTTTAAACTTATTAAGAATTTACGGTTGATGGTCATTAAAATATTGAAGATTTAATACAATCATAAATTGTATAATATTATGAATTTAATTTTTTTACATGGAAATTTGTTTTTTATTACTCGTATCTAATCGATGAAGTTTGCTACCTATTAAACAAAATGCTCTGTGCGTATTAATCAACAAGAGTGACACACACACACACACACACACACACATTATTGTGAGCAATAAAAGTATTCTTAGATAATTACATATAATAAATAAATAAATCCATAGAAGTAAACAAAACAGAATCTCCCATATAATGTCACTTGGGACGAACAAATAATAATGTATTATTACACAGTTAATGTACTGCAAACAGTGTGACGTATTCATCGTATCCAGATTTCTAAAACGTTTATGGTGATTGAGAAAATATGGCCAGGATGGTCAAATTTATGCTTTGTATTGACTATTAAGGTACCTGGTACATCTGTCACATATAATATGTATGACATACTTCCGTTATTTCGTTTCCCGTTTATATTTTACGGTGACAATGAGCTTTAGTAAGTCAATTCACAGTAAATAACACCTTTAATGCAGACCATCCGAGTGGTATATATACGATAATATTATATTATTATTGAATTAGATTCCTTGAAGGCACAATTTATGTACATAAATGAATGTGTCACGAGGCTTGAAACTTAAATGACAGTTATTGGTCTGGTTTTTGATTCTTTCGGTTTCCATGTCAATTTTCAAAATCAATTTTAACTTTTTTTTGGTTTTTATTTTGACACTAGTTCTTATCACCGATATTTAAAACCAGTATCAAGCACATCATAATATGTGTGCACGTATATAAACGCATAATGCTACGCAAAATGACGCACAAAAACAATGGTTAATCTGCACAGATTTCATGGGAAGACCGATGGTATTTCTAGGCGAGTGTTGGTGGTTTGCAATACCACACGGGAAAAACGTTTCACTGGTGTCAATGCGATACCGACGGAAAGGATTTGGGCGGAGGGGGCGGGAGAGAGTTGATAACGTGACAAGTTCGACCACCCATACCGATTATCTCTCAAAAACTGCCACCACGATGTATTTCAACCACGCTTGACCTGCAGATGAGCTAAATCGGATCACCGTTTTATATAATAATATTATATTGGTATGCGTACAGCGTGTAATGGCAAAATAGTGTAGTGTACGATATGGACGTCCGGCGTGCTCTGAGCGAGTTGGCATGAACAAAAAGTCTCCTCCACCGCGCTTGTACGCCTATAAATTGATATATATAGATTGCATTGGTTGGTTATATCATACCGTGAAAGTGGTGGTATTAGGAATATATACAATATACATATAATGATATAAATAATATATCGAATTTGCGCGGTCAGCCGGTAAACAGTGTTTTTCAGGGCCCTGAAATCGAATTCTGTCGCCGTCGCCATGGATTTAATATGTGGGTGAAAACGGTCAGCGGGTGGGTCCTCCTCACCCGTAGTTGTCGTCGACGTTTCACTGCTGCCACCACTGCCTCATTAAGTCATATCGTCTACGATACACACTCACACTCACACTTATTTATACATCGTTTTGTTCTTGGCGCGCAGGCTATTTGCTTAACCTAACCTAACCTAACCGGCTATGATGGCAAACAACTTCTGAACAACGTGGGACCCGACCCTTGCCAGCGTCGTCGATCCATTGTGTCCGATTCCCGTTGGGTGCGAGACCTGTAAACATATTATACCGTATGCACACGAAAACAATATCTCTCCCCCCTCTCTCACTCTCTCTCTCTATCTCACTGTGTCTCACACACACACACACACACATAGTATGCATTGTATGTACCTCCGTGTACTTCTACCACTGCCACTGATGTCAGTTGATTTAGCTCACCCACACGCCCGATCTGGTTTATGTTAAACAGTGGTCGCCCCTGAGGATATAATCCTTTTTCAGACATCGTGTGCGTGCTTGCCGGCCATTCCCATAGACGACAACGTTTTATGTAGTAGTCGCGTGTGTATATGTTGTGTGTGTGTGTGTGTGTGTGTGCTCTGTTTAAAAACCAACCCGCCGGGCGAACGCTCCATTGCGACAATAACGATGGTTGCAGCGTATACGATCTGCATTTCACGTCTATACAGTGGATTCCAAGTAAAATGTCGTGGACATGCCTGCCAACCCCCGGTGGATTATAATTAATAATAATACATATTATACGAACAAAGAAGGTACAATTTACATCGTATATTATTATTATTATTATAATGGGAGAAAAAATGAAGTATTTTAATATTCCAGAACAACCGAATTAACTATTAAACTATACCCTGTACACGCTTCGACGTCTGACGTTAACAGATTACGGTCTGACACATTCTTAATAATATAGGCATAATGTTATATTCATGATATTATTATTATTATTATGCGTTCTACAATAATGATCATAGTAACACGGCGTCCTGGTTAGGCAATTTAGCTACAACACCATCGTAAACAAAATATTATAATACATTATTTAAGTATATTATGACGAATGAATAAACATTACTTATTATCTAGATAACTATAATCTCATTTGCTTGGAGATTTTTTGCACGTAACTTACTCTGTTCACCATTTTTTAATAATTGTAAATAAAAAAAAAAAACTATTGATAGTTAGGTATATAAACAATTTTTATTTTCATTTATACTAGCGTGTAGTTAGGTTTGATTTAAGACATAAACTGACAAAATTAAAATCAAATTGAGTATACTTGTAAAAAACTTTTTCAAGTTCTCTTGATGGAGATTTTTAGTACTATATATTATCTATATTGTTACATAGTTTTCAACCGTATCATAATAATGTTTGTTTTTTGACTACGGAAATATAATTGGCAATGAACATTTTGTGTCAAATTTGTTATTTGTTATGTCAAATTTCACATGTATAAATGCAATTAGACGTATTGTGCAAGTGAAAAGATTTTCTGATGAAAAAACGATAAGCTCTACCATCACAAGGTGTAATTGATGTTTCATGTTTAAGTGTAAGTATGATCGAGGCATTTATTTTTTTGTTAAATTCCATACATATATCTATTACCTACGTAAAACGAGATACTCTACAAATACACACACAACGATATTAAGTTTATTTTTGATGAATCAACAATGTTTAACTTTTCATTCTTTTCGTGTAAAATCGTAATTTAAAAACTTTTAAAGGTCTTCATTACATACTAAATGTACTATTGACTAAGTTAAAACAATTCAGAATTGGGCAGTATAAAGTATTGAAGTTTATTTTACCAAAATGAAACAATTAATAAATAGCTTAATGTTAATTGATTAAACAAATGTTGTTTTTAACAAATTGTAGCATAGAGATAGTGCTAATAAACATGTATATTTTTATTTGATCGAACCGTTTAAGCTAGATTTCTAGATATAAATTATTTTTATCAAGTAATATACTTAAAATGTTTTAATACTCAATTAACTCTTAAAAAAATTACATACTTATATGTTAATAACTGTGTCGTATAAAATCATCTAGATCAAAGATGAAAATTGAAAATTATTTTGCTAGTTATTATTTATATTGTTTAAAACCATTTAAAAATATAAATATAAACTATTAAAAAAAAAATTTTATATCAGAAAAACAAAAAAAAAACATGTATTTCAATTAAATTGAATTGAAATACTCCCATCTTCAGAATACATAATTTTTTAAGTTTTAGATATATTTTGAAAAATTATTTTGTTGTCTGTAAAATTTAATTTTACGAGGTAGTACTATGTAGTGAAGCGTTTAATTTTCGGGTATTTTCAATTACGATATCAAGGTTTTGAAAATACGTTGTAATATAATACAAGGGTGGAAAAGCATAGTGAAAAAAGTACAATAGGATTTAATATTAATTTTTTTTTTTTTTTTGAGGGTCAGATTTCACTTTTCAGTAGTAAAAAAAAAATAAAGAGTAGATAGACACCGGGGTGGAAAGAAAAAAATAGTGAAAAAGGGCAAACGATGGACAGATTCCGGGGACATCCCTTTTCTGGTCCATTCGTCGATATTGGACGGGATCCAATAAAGTAATTAACGCGGCGAGCGTGTGCTCGTTTAAGTGAACAAGCGTATACTTTTTACAATCATCGTAACATACATATATATATACACACTGGTGTATAAGAAGAGGGTAGTGGAGAGAGAGAGAGTGGTAGTTGGTGTTTGTCGTGAGTGTTTTTTTCTTGTGAAAAATAAGTGAAATTGAAAACCTCCATCTGTTAAAACGAGTGTACGTTATATATATATATACACACACAAGGGGCAAAATAAATAAAACATAGATGGGGTCGTATATTTTGGCGACACGTTTAACGTGAAAAGAAATCTTACCGAGACGACAAACACGATTATCGCCCTATACATGTTTGACATCCATGCAACAATCCAATAAAATATAAGCAATGGAAGTTAGTTTAGGACTCCATCGACTCGAGATCTTTCGAGTCGCTTGTTTAGGTTATTATAATATATAAGACAAGTAATATACATGGTGGATAAGTTGTAAGAAAGCGGCAAACATTTTACCTTTATAATGACTTTTTGGGCTGACTTCATAAACAAGGCCTAAACATTATTATTTTTGTATAAAATTATATTACTTTTCGGTACAATTTACACGTAACCAGATTCACGCCACTCAATTTTTACCGGCCTTTCCTTTTGGTGTTCAGGATTTCAGCATACTTCTAGTGAAAAACGGGTATCCACTGTAATATGGTTGTGAGATTTTGTCCTGAGTGAAATTGTTCAAACCACTCAAGCTTATATTATAGTAGTAAAGAGCTCAACAGGAAATCCGTTTCTGACTCGCCATTGACCATTGTAATATATGATCCACGCACTACTGTTGCAGTGATACCGACATCAGAGCTTTTTATTTCTTCTATCGTCTAAATAGCTGCTTGTTCATATTTTACAGGCACGAGTATAAATGAATACTAAGAAAATTCGTAAAGTCAAATAAGACGAATAAAAACTAGTAGGTATAAACCACAATATTCAATCGGGTTTTTTAGTTATTGCAAGTAAACTTTTTAAATAATCTTGTATAAACTAAAATCTTTAAATTATTAATTTAAATTTAATAGTAAAATTATATAATTTTTAAATTCTCTTTGGTTAATTTTTGCATAAAAACTTGCAAAATAACACAATATTTGAACCAACCAATCAAAAAGTATCCATAATAAGCGTTACTATGCAAGCTAAATTCTTTACAATCATAAGTGAAGTAACAAATTAGTATATTTCTAAAAATGTGTACGTAATTGTTATGAAAGGTAAATAATGTCAGCCATTGTTAATTATGATCATTTACTCAAATCAAATTTTATTAATTCACATAAATAATTTGTTATACCTACGAATTTAGATAATATCTATGTATGATCATATTTTTATATGAAAATAATATGCTATCACGATAGACCACCACTAGAGGGCGTTTCTGAGTGTGGTGGTAATAACAACGCTAATGATAAATAATAATAGTTATTTATAATTTATAACTCGTCAATGCTACGTAAGGAACAAAAAATTAAAATACACACGTCCATTAATAATATGTCCGACGAGTGACATATATTTTTAGTACCACCTATATACATAATGTAGCAGTATAGCTGTTCTAGTCGATTGTCAATGTTTCAAAAACAACAAAATAAATTATATATAAACAAACACAGCGGGTACTTAAACGCCCCATACAATGTATGTGAGATCGTTTAAGTATATTTTTGGTCAATGTCGTAAAATCCGTCAGTGTGGTTAGAAATAGCGGCGGGGGCAACTGTATATTGTTTTGTAGTCGTTACAGGATAGTATTTAGTGCACGGCGATACACATTTCTGATGACACAACGAAATATGTGGCTATGGTATTCTGCACAATTCTTTTTATAACGATTAATAATAGTTTTCAATTTGTAATAAAGTAGTAAAATGTTTTTATGTAAAAAAAAAAATAATAATAAAACAAGTAAAAATGAATGTTATTTTACATTTGGGTACTCATGAATGAAGATATATTATAGTTTCGTTGCAAGAATATAATTTTATATATGACGTTGCTTATTTTTGTCAACGATTTCATAAACACTGATAACCTTGGAAGGTATTTTTAAGAGAAGATAATAATAATTATTTTAATGGGCTTTCAACGGTTTGTTTAAATTAGGTATGTGTTTTTGATAAGTTCATAGAAAAAAGTGGTCAAGAAAAATAGAAAATTGTATGCTAGTAGTTAATACCAAAAAAATAATATGTCTTGTGACACAAATAAAGTAAAAAGATGACTTATTTTTGTATTCAGGTCCAAAAGCGTCCCATACAGTGTATGTTTTAGTATTTTTTGGTTGTTGTTGTAAATCTGTCAACGTTTTTCCAAACATTTGTGGTGGACAATTAGGTAATTATACAACTATTGATATATTATTATACCATAATTACAGGATGATATTTAGTTCATGGCGTTGCCCGTTTATTTTCACCGTGAAAAATAAAAAGTAACCATGAGAAATGAAGCATTTTATTTTATATAAAACCTAAAATGTTTTACTTTTGCAGTAACGAAGAAAAAAAGTAAAAAGGTAATTTTGTTTTGTATTCAAGGTATTTTTCTCGAAGAAAAGTACGTGACATCGAATGCTACGTTTGTTCCCTCCAACAGTATTCACATCAAACGGAATACTATAAACTTGCATAATAATATGTACAGATAATAGTCATACATATATAATAGCCTAACCTTACCTAATACGTTTAATGTTTGTCAGACTTTTTGTGCTTTATGAGTTTCGAGCTGAAGAATCGAAAAAAGTGGTACAAAAAAACTCGAGCAATAAAACTCCCTTAGCATCTGAAGTCAGCTACTACTTCTTGTATATTATGAAGCATTTTTTCTGCGACAACATAATATATATCATATTGTAAAGATGTTTAACTTGGTCAAACCTTGAACCACGTGAAAATTTATTCGTGTAGAAATAATTGTTTTGTTTTATTTATTTTATATGGTGTATTTAAGAATGCGATCGATTTGTTTCGAAACTGTGTCACGGTCGACTCGTGTTGACGACCGATACGAAAATAGTATCAAAATGGTGTACTGCAGTCAAACAGGTAATTCTTAAGAACTTTTGCCAATAGAATCGTCACCTTCTCAATTGTATAAATAATTCAAAACGCATAGATTAAGAAGAATTCAAAATGGGCGTGAAACAATGGTTTACAACATTTTGTGGTTGACCGAACCATTAAAAACCATCTTTCGTCATACAAGTTCAAAGATAGAATGGAAACTAACATGGCTTATATTATTTGAAGAAAAAAATGCAACGGTCAAAGGTCAAACATCACGAATAAATATACACATTCAGATAACAAAATTATTGTATTAGTCTGCTTTAGAGAGAATTTTCGTTCATCATTCATTAAAGGGTCCGGAAAAGGTTTTAGTCAGCGGATTAATTTTAGTTAACTGTAGATATATGAAAGTGTATCGTCGTCTTATATCAATATATTAGTGAATATTGTTTTAATTTACTACAGGGGTACTTGCAAATAATAAAATTGAAGCTTTACGTTTTGACAGATTTTGAGAATTTAAATACTATATGTAATATGTATCAAAATAATCTGAATAATATCCTACTCATACACATTTATCAAAAAAACAAAAATTGTTTTATTATTATTGTTTTTGATCTAAAGAACAAAATTATTTTCAAACTTTGTTGTTTTTTAAAATAATGATTGAATTATGTTAATGCATGGTTCACTCCATATAATACCTTCTATATTCTATCGTTGTGTGCTGATAGTAAATAAAGTTCTCCTAAACATTATATAATATTAACCGAGCAAGGTATAGGAAAGCAATATTATATACAGACAACTTTTATTCTCAACCAAATCAATTTATTTTGTTTTTAACTACTTCAAAAGCGTGCAAAGTATGATTCCCCGTCACCGCGTTGAAAAGGGTGAACCAGGTTAATGGTTCACCCGAAGTTACGAACGTGGCTGACAATATTTTAATAATAAAATAACTGTATAGTAATGATACGGTAACGATTATTATGGAAAAAATAATAGTAATAACAATAATAATTTAAGAAATTATAAATTATACATTGTGTGTGTGGTGTGTGTGTGTGTGTGTGTGTGTGTGTGTGTGTGTGATCAGTCGCAGAGTCCGCGTGTCAAAATCTATTACGCGCGCGCTCCACCAAAGTTGTTTTCTACGGCGTAGATTGGGATGGAGTGGGTGCCGTCTTCTCTCACCCCATAATAATTTTCAAAACGGAACTTTTAATGGAGTTGGCGAAAGTTAAGCAAAACGCCCCGCCAACATCGTATATGTGCGTCCGTATTGTCACTCGCACGCACGCACGCACGCACGCACACCATTCTTCCGACATACCCGTGGCCGTCTGTCTACAAAGCGCTTGCTCGGTGTTAATATTATCATAATGTAAGCCTGAAACGAGTGATTCGTTTATCATGTAAAATAACATTTTTTACTGAAATAATATTATTGACCTCCCTGATTTGCCCACTCTATTCATTACAATAGCTGATTTCGTGATGTTTTCGTTGCCGAAATTCCCACTCCATATTCCACATTCATGGTTCAATATATGAGAATCCCTAAGACGACAGACCAGCTTAATTACGAAAAACATGGAATCACTTCACGCCATAACTCGAATCTCGAGAAGAATAAAAATAAATTCTTATGCGTTTTTGCCTAATTATCTCAAACACAATCAATATAATTTGAAAATGCGATCATTGAACTTATTGTACATCATGCTCATTGACTTCAAGAAAAATTATAAAAAGAAATTAGGTATACCTATTTTTTTATTGAGAAATATTTATAATATTTATAAATTTCACAATAAAAATTGAAACTAAACCTAATCACAAAAATTCTTTGAAAAACAGTATGTACTACAATATTACATGGTGCTTAGTGCTTATTCAATCTAAATTGGCAGACTTTTTGGAGTAAATGAGCCTATTTTAGGAACTTCTGAATTATAAGGTGAACAATGAAAATGTTATATGTTGTGTCAGGATTCGAAGATTTTCGTATGGTGGGTGAAAAGAGAGTAGGTACTAGTCTTGCTCTGGAAATTTCTAATAACCGAGAACAATATTCATGAAGACTAAATTTGAAATCATAGACAACTTTTAAGTAGATTTATCATTAAAAAGAGCATATGCGACTATATTATTGTAGAAATTTGAATGGTCCTTACACAACAGTTTTTTTTTTTTTTTTAAATTAAGAGGATTCGTAAATTTGTACATACAGCAAAGTATTCATTTGAATGTTATTTGTTTCATGTCTGTTATTTTCGTAAACATTTTTATTAAAATTAAGACAAATATTACATATAAACCACATTCAACAAGGTATAATCGTATTTTTTGTTCCATGTCTGAATTTAAAACGAAAATTCATTTTTTATTTTTCACATTATGGTAATTTCTGAATTATTTTAAGATAAGTATATTATACATTCCGACGGGACTCGTTGATAACAGTGAGAGGGAGGGGTCTTTCTCTGGTCTCGGAAAATTTTTGTGCAAGCCGTGAACAGCAAAATTGCGCAGCAGAATTTGAAACCGTGGATTTCCGGTGGAATTATCGTGCGATACAGTACAAGTAACTAAATAATTATCACGCATCTTATCACATTTTACAAACGAGGATTCTGGAGAAATCCTATAAGGCTATAACCACGTCTTCGATGAACGGACGTCATACTCGGTCCATAGTTACGAGTATGGCGGCGATCTCAATTAAGCGTGACACTAAGCATTTAATAAAATAATTATACCTAACATGTATAAGCGATGCGGCGCCATGATGTATTTTCGTGGTCTTCGGCCAGATTATCCGTAAGCGCACACAATATTGTTATTTGTTACGCCCTGAATAAAAGTACCTTACGGAAAGTCGTGTTCATAATTTTGTGTATATACCCGATATAATATTACCAAGCAGATAATGTATAATAATATATTCATATATTGTTATGTGATTCGTTAGCCATAAAAACACGGATTTACGCGCGAAAACACCCACCAATGATTTCGTATTACATTTGAATATAACATTTCATAAGTTCGCACATTTTCAATATTATTCATGTAGCTATATATATATATATATATAGGTTTATCATGGATTATATATTATTGAATGACGATAATATATAATATTATACATGGTAATATTGTACCGTGTTCACAAGCTTAACAACGTACCTACATATAATATTTAATAAATATTATTGATTCATTTCGGGTTGGTGGAGGGGGTAGGGCGTATATAATAATATTATGAAACATAGTATATTGTTATAAATATTATCAAAACGTTATTATACCTGAACTGAAAACACGTGTTTTATTAACGATTAATGTAACGATTAGTAACTCATGAACAATTTAAATAGTTCACAAGACTTTTAACATAAAATCATGCAACAGGAACATATTAGGTTATAATAAAACATAATTTTTTTTTATAAATAAAATCAATCATTTCAGATCTTCATTGGATAGGTAAATACAATTTCATATTAGTATTCACTATTATTTTCAAATGAATATTCGAAAACTCTAAATACCTACGCAATTATATACATTTTGATTAAAATATGTAAACTAAAAACTGTACTATTAAATTCAATACGATCTAAATCGTGAACATAACTAGTAACCTATGTATTTTCAGAATTAAAGGAATAAAATATGCTGAAGAGTAGATGTCCAAAATATCTACACCCGAATATTGACAAAAATATGTACGTTATGAAATGAACATGTAAAATGATAATAATTCCTGGGTTAACAATTTTATAGTGACGATACCAATTTACAAATTAATATTGATTCGTATTCTAGTATATTATGTGTAAACATAAAACAATTATTGATGAGGGCCGTGGTTGAGCTAGAGGATGAAAACAATTCATGAACGGATAATATTAAATGTGAAGACAAACGAGTTAATGGAGAAACACTTTGGTCAGTCCGTAAAGTTACTCATAGTGACTCTAAGCTAAGATGATTGACTGGAAGGCAATCATACACATTTTTTTAAGTGATTCGTGGACGGGTAGTAGTTGAAATTAAAACCACGAGTAAGCACTGAATCATGGGAAACTGTTTTTTTTGGTATTATGGTGTAAGGATAAAATAATAATTTAGTTTAACTTATAAAACAATATTAATTTTACAACTACAAAATGTTGTAATATTGGATCATTTTGTGTGATGATATTATGCTCTGAGATCCGGACTGAGTTTTGGAAATTAGTAAGTATCACGACATTCCCACGTAAAATTACCTGCGTAGTACCTACCTGAACTTTACTATACATGGAAACGCTGTCGTTTCCTCGGCAGTGGCATTTCCGTACCACATTAAACATTGCGCACGTGTATAATGTTTTCCGACCAACCACTTTCACAAACATTAACGTACCTACCCGCTTACTCATGTGCGTGTGTGCTTGAAGTTTGTTTTAATTAACGGTGCCCCGGCTTAGACGAAAATTCCAGGCGACGGCCTCCTATCAACTTCATCGTGCATGCACAAATGCTACCATTTAATATATTTTATTACATTTTTCTAAGCTTGCAGGTTGTCATAAGATCGATCCAAAAACATTTTTACGGACATTTTTCTTTGCTGAAATGGTCAATAACTAGTGGGGCCCAACTAATTCAAACCCGACTGAGACGGTGCGGTCAAATCGGACCGGCGTCCGAAATAATAACGCTTCAGTTTTCACTATTACGTATTATTCTGTAAATTTTACATGTATATATATTGTAAAATTTGGCAAGGATCAGGGGTGTGATAGTCGGTCCATAAAGACGGACCGTCACGGTGAGAGCTCGGTGCGGCTGGCAGTTGCCAGGCCCTGGTTACAAATGCGAAGGAATGTATCGGGAGAACAGACGGCCGTTGTATGGACGGGGTCAGTATGATGCGGCGCGTGACTCTGGTCCTCTTAACGTAGTGAAATGTCTTCTACATTGATGGCGCATTATAGCGGAGCTCTTTTTGCCGGTTGTGTGCGGTGGTCGATAATTGGTGGCTATGTGGCGTCAGTTTTGGGCGATTCGGACATGTGTTAAATTGTGGTCGGCGTTCGTCGTATAAGTTATTCTGCTGGTTGTCAGCGATCTGTAGAGGCTTAGTGGGTCATCTGGTTCATTGTCAGGTCTTCTGGTCTTCGTTACTTATAGTGTTTGAGTTGTTGAAGGTTTGAATGTTGAAAGAAGACTAATCGTGTGTGTCCGAAATCGTCTGGTATATATATATATATTGTCTTCCGTACCGAATTGTAAACTGTGCACAATCGCCGTGTGCATTGTGTTCATGTTCGGTATGGAAAGTGATCTTGTTCCTCCCACTTTGGGGCTATGTATCCGGGGTTGGGGTTGTTGGCTTCGTGTTAATTTCCCCTACATTTATACCTTAAATTCACGTGTCTGGGTCAACTTGGGGCCAATGCTGTGTTATGATTGGTTGGTCCTGAAAAGGATATTATACAAGAGGTATGTGAGCGTACACTATTATTTTTTTCTTATCTTTGACCCAAGCTTGAAATTGACAATAATCATTCACATGCTATCATTTTTATTGGTTTCGAATATCTTAACAGTTAAATAAGTTATAACAAAATCAATTTTGAACAATATTTTAATATTTCTGTTGGTTTAATATATCTATTTATATTTCATTGACTTTTAATTTTATTTTAAAAAATGGATTAATTTTAATATACAATATACATACAATTTTTTTTAACAAAACCATACTAATATTTCAAACCCTCAAAACTTTATACAAATTGTATAACTGCTGACTTTACTCTAAAATTATTTATAAATAATTTTGTATCTATGTTGCGAGTTGGTCGCATAGTTAGGGGAAAAACATATTGTACACTGACATTATATTAATTTAGTTATAAAACGATTGTAAATATAATAAAATTTATAAAATTTATAATCTTATTAAAGTTATTGCAGTGATAATTTGTACCAAACGTGGTTTTAATATTGTCAGGAAAACTATCAACATTTTTTTTTTAAACTGATTGATGACAGGATATTTGGTGAACTATTTATTGTCCCGTCATTCGATCAGTGATCAATCGCGAAAGGTTAGAATTTTATTCTTTTACTTTTTAATTTGTCAATATGAGGTAGCACTCAAATGCAATTCGGTGACAATTAATACAATAATAATTTTTTGTGTTAGATCGACCGCTTTAACTAAGCCTGTCTTTATTTTTACCCAGAATTTGGTTTATAAATACCAGTCACATTTTTCCAAAATATTATGAAAATGGGAAATAATAGAGCGATAAAATGTCAGACATATAGTCGTAACATTTAATATTATTATATCATACCCACTTTTACCATGGCAGCGGTGGTTCATTAACATTGAAACTTTGTCTGCAAATCAAAATATTGTCGAACGTTTTCCCTGTAGGATCCTTTATTTTTGGGACAATAATATATGTTATAATATTAATAATAATAATACTTATCTAACAACACAGTGCGCGTAGTAACCCACGATAGTCAATGTATCCTTTGTCCCCTTTACACATCACACATTCAAAAATGAATTAAAAATCTGTGACATAATAATATTTTTAAAATCAAAGAAAAAAAATCTATTCAGACTATTTTCATTTCATCTAGACTCATGGTTATTACTACTGTTGGCATCTCTTATTATAGTGCTAGGGTGGTTTTCATATGAGCAAATTGCCTTTATACTGTTGTTTGTACAATAATTTTTTTTTTTAATTACAATTTCAGGAACAAAATATTATTTCAAGTTACCTATACAATGCAAGCAGAGATCATAATACATACTCGGGCCACTCAAAATTGGTTTTTCTGCGCATTTCCTCTCAACACCATGATATTGGGGAACCAGTTTTGATAACAAAATGGTGCCGGGAGATGCGCAGAATGGTGCAAGAGATGGACAGAATCTGTACGTTGTTCCTCTGGATAGATTATAATTACATTATAACTAAAGTAAAAACAGTGAACCAAAATGTATGTTATTATACTGAATACCTATAAATAGTAGCTTCATATTGTTAAATGTCAATATATGGTGGAAAAAAGACTGCGTGATAATTGATAGAAACTATGACATTTTTAACGATATTTTAAAATTGTTTTGTTTTTATCAAATCAAAATGTATTAATTGTGACTTAACAATAAGCAGTAAGCACATAACAAATTTACACTGCCTAACATGTGACAAATTCGTCTTCATGGTTTTTAAGTAAACTGGAGTGGTATGATTTTACCGAATTTTGAGTTTAAGTACCATACATATTATCCTTATTTTAACAAGTAATACAACAATAGTTCTTTTTTTAAATCCAGAGCTAAAGACTTAAGATAGATAAAGACATATACAACATTAATTTCTCAGCCAAATTATAATTAATTCTTTTTCGGTACATTTTGTGCCATTTACCTGAATAAAAAAAATTACGTCCACATTAAACATGACTATCTGTGTTATAATATTAATATAACAACAAGTCGCGTTTTGTGAGATTGCATTGCGGTGTGTGCGATCAGTCGTTGAGAATAATTTGCCATTTGAATTTATGAAATTTTCCTATGCCGTTTCTCCCCTCCCAGGACTGTGATGATCTCTACTGGTTCCCATAACCCACCCCTAAAAAACAATACCGACTCTGTTGGGAAACATTATCTCGGATCGTTCATAAATATTCGTATCGTCGTTTTATCTACTGCGTGCTCACTACAAGTAGTCCGTTGGGTTTCGTTCCCCGCAACCGAACTCCCATCCACACACGCCTACCTATTTTGCGGTACATATCTGATATGAAAAACATATTATATAATATGTTTACAAAACAAAACGCATAGGTACTTTTTATTATTTTTTATCCTTTCCCGAATACAATAATACATGGAATTGACCTTATGTAACTAAGTATATATATATTAGCATAAAAACATGAGCAAGTACATACACGGCCACTACGTAATCAGATTATTATTCACGCATTCTTTTTGTGCTTTTGTTACATTGCTCTCCAAAAGTATCACTTTGAAATCATACAATATATTCCCTATTCACTTTCAGCGAGAGAACTCACCACGCCTCAATCAAAACTGAATCCCTCACACAACATACCGCTATAAAGGTATCAATTTCGATAGCATAGTAGGTAAGTTATATGTGACGTATACATTTTTATATGATTTTAAAATTTTATTGTTTTAATTTCGTTTTATTTTTTGAATAATCGCTTTCACGACATTGGATTAATACATTTTTTAGTACCATTTTAGCAATATTCTGACTTCGCAATAATCACAAAGTAATGTAAAATAAAATATAATTTTATAGTGTCATTATTTTCTTTTATTCTAATATTATTGTTTTTGTGTGATGAAAATCTTACTTTTGATCGTTTTGCTCTGTTAACAAATGTTCTGTCTTGCTGTGAGAATGATAATTACAAACGAAATGTACAAAATCCGGCGAAATGTAAATTGAAAAACTTTTCTAATAGTCGGACAGTATAATTTCGTGTTTTCGGAACGATAAGCGAAACATGCCATTAAATCGAGAGTAGCATTTATTTTTAAAAACCCGTTTGAAATGCATACATATAAGAAGGATACAATAAATTAAATATAGGTATTATTATGAACACAAATATATATATATATATATATGTATGTACCAAAGGAAAACGGTTCAAATTTATTTCTTAGATATAGTATGAGATACATACTATAATATTTTATAGTATTGTGCAACTGCATTGATAATAAAAAGTTAGTGATTTGGTATTGGCCTATCTGCAGTACCTATATACTATACTAATCTTAAACTTTAAGGTAACCATATTAAACATTAAAAAATATAAAATATAACATTATACGAACAGAACGAAGTCGTGTCGTAAGTATAGGCGTATTATCCATTTATTGTTGGGGAGTGGGAGTTGTAGTTCACAGCATATATTTTCCTATATAAGTTTGTGCATATCAATACGTTTAAAATGTTCACATATGTCTTGTACTGATAGAGGTAAATAATAAAGTATATAAGCATAAACTTGGCATTTTATTTACAGTTAGCTGTACGTCAGAACGGTCGTATTCGATAGCAATCTCCAAAAATGTTGTGTTGGCCTACTCAACTCGGGTGTATATCAATAATGCAAGCGAGTTATTGAATTTTACCAATTCTTTTTCATAGTTTTGTTAATTTCAATGGTTCTAGCGCGTGTGGTCAGGTTGTTGTTGTCATAATAGTGTAATATTACCAATGTAATAGAGATAAGTGATGATATTGTTATTATTACTCCACTGGTAGTAAGCGGAAAAATGGTTAATGACAATTATAAACGTTGATTACTGATGTAATCCTCAATAATTAAGGTTTTTTCAATTGTAAAAAAAAAAAAAAAAAAAAAAAAAAAAATGATACTAAGGCTATTAGTTACAGTGTGTGACGAATTCAAAAAGTACAAATCTGGCTTGATGATACTAAATTGTTTAGACAAAGAGAAATATTTGCTGTAAATGTACGGTTATGTACACGAGGTCATTTTAAATTTTGGCCATAGAACAGTTAATTTTTTTGAGAGATGTAAAAATTATTTCATAATTTTTTAGGAACAAATAATCAATAATTTTTGTAAGGAATTAAGTATATCCAACGATATTTAAGCGCCCAACTACACGAAGTATGTGCGACATACATAAATAAATAAAT
This sequence comes from Diuraphis noxia, assembly GCF_037042655.1. Classification (NCBI taxonomy): domain Eukaryota; kingdom Metazoa; phylum Arthropoda; class Insecta; order Hemiptera; family Aphididae; genus Diuraphis; species Diuraphis noxia. The sequence continues at coordinate 57,576,969 of NW_028301711.1, forward strand.
TATAAAAAGCCATTTAATAAAAAAAATGTACGATTGAGTTATTTTTGTTTTTCAATAAATTATGTATATTCATTGTATATTGCAGTGTACCTGTCTACTACCTTTTATGTAATTTACAAAAAAAAATTAAAATTAAACTAGTTGACAAATGACTATTTATTTTAAATTATATAAACTTTGTAAGCATTTTACTACCTCTAAAAATTAAACTTAAAGAGTTATAGTATTCCTCATTTTGAATTTCGCAATAAATTCTTTGGGCCGTACCGATATTCAAACTAATGTTAATATTTCTACAAAATCACTGTCATTCTCTAATTAGAATTTTTTCGACACCAAAAGTCTTTTTTTTTTCGATCGCGTTTCCAGTGAATTCAATACTGATCCCAGATAGATGTTAGACCAGTCTCTCTATACGCTTTCAAGCAAATGTACCAAAATCACGGCATAGCTCACTGGATTCCACCACTCACTCCGACCACATCCCCGATTTTATGGAATTAGATTTCACGATAATGACAATGGAACCCGTGCATTCATAGCAATATTTGCACTCTGCTTGCAAAAGTAAGTGAAACAGCAATATTTGTTCTCTTAGAAAATATACGCGCCCGTGGATGACTTGTGCTCCACTCCTTCCCACAGTTAGCACTTTAGACGATATTTCGAACGGTTCACTAGTAATAGTAATATATGTGTATTTGTAAATAATATACCGTCGTTATCGGTCGAGTGTAAACAATAGATTTTTAGTATTTGCAGTTTTTTCCGTATATGCATGCACCTGCTGTTTGACAAAGCAAACTATAATATGGGAGGAAATCGGATAAACATTACGGGTGGAAATCGATTTCGAAGAGCTTATTTCCTTTATTTTCGACACAAAAGTAAATAGTATAATAATATTGTATTATAATAGACACCGGCGTTGTCGTCTTTCGTAGCATCTGTATTGCCGTAGGTTCACGGTGGAAAAGTTTTTTCTTGGTATATTCACCGTGAAAAATAACCAAGCTGCTACTTATAACTTATGGAGTAAATGCGCAAAAATAATAATAATAATAACAAAATATGATAACGATTATCAAGCATTGTTTTACTTACGCAGGTACTGAACCGGGTCGTGTGAATGACGCAATTAAAAAGGTAAAATGTCATTCTGCAGTTGCGCGCCCGACGACTGCGACGACGGTGGTGACATTATATGCGTTATTATATTAATCTATGACCGGATTACTCTAAAGACTCGTTTGCTTGCGTTGCTACTATATCAGGAAAAAAATTTTAATTAAAAACACAATTTGTTCGTACACGGATGGATAAAATAATGAAATAATATGTTGTACGCTGTATGCGAGGAAATGTTTGTTTTCAGATTTGATTTTGGTCTTGCTCGAGATACTCTATACTTCTGTCCAGTCATTATTGTCTTCTGACCAAAATATAATATAAAGGATTATCATTGTCAGTCAGCGGTAAAAAAACACACTCCATGCAAGTGTCGCAATACATTATGTACTACAACGGACGAGTCACACAATAATATTCCATTTATCGATAGTATAGCTTCGCCAAATTGAATGTCTATTCGTCTATAATAGCTGTCAAATTCATCGCGTATGGTGTAGTGCTGTTTTGCACTTGGCATATTATATCATTCGAAACTAACGAAATATTGTTTTAAATTTGCTCACCAATATGAAACCTGAAACTATACCTAATAAAAAAATAATACTAGTAGCAAATCACTGAAAATCTTTAATCTAGTGAACAAAATTTTATGTTTTACTAAAATGGAACACTGTGGGGACATGGTTCTTGCTTAAACCTGGGAGGATTATAATTCCATAAAAAATCATAAAATATATGTACGATTTTCGAAGAGTTAATAAATTGCTGAAACTCATTAATAACCTAATAATAATAAAACAAAACAGATATATAGTTTGTTGATTTTAATTCAATACGTGGAAGCTAAATAAATATAGTTCCAACGACTCAATTTAAATTTCGAAACTAGTTATTTATTTAGGGGGGTTTTTTTTATCATAAGTTTGGATTTTTACTATTGGATCACCATTCACAATATAAATCAAACTAAGTTAATTTTGTTTAAATAATCAGAAATCTATTCCCAAGGAAACATAAAAACAAGCTAACGCTTAAAATATGATAAAAATAAAAATAAGGATAAATGTTATTAAATATGAATATCAGATTTTTCATTTACTTTTATATAGATACTGTTAAAAGTTTATTCAGAGCGAAAATGTTTTTTTTTTTTCATTGAAATGTGCTTGCATAATGTACCTATGTTTGTTCTTGGGTAGTGGTATTGGCATTCTGGAGATACTCGCACTGTCATATGTACATTTGATACTTACGCAATCGTAATACATTTTACACCCATATCCTAGGTACCTATTGAAAAATTCTTGGAAAAATAATGCATCTAACAATACGAATATTTTTTTAAAAACCTTGGCAAATTCGGTGAACGGATATTATCGGTGAATGGTTATGGGAAAACAGATTCCAATGCCATAGGATTTTTGGAAATTTCACTCTTTCCAAAAGAATAAATAAAAAATAAAACAAAAATGATGGGAAAATAAAAAGCTCACGGATCTGGTGAAGCAGAATGATGGATGGCCCTATAGTTTGTTGAACAGGAAATTAAACTCGAACCCCGTCGCGCAACGCATCGCCACCGACGCCGCCAACAGCACGCTTTTTGAAAGTAGGCGCGCCGTGTAGTAAAAATAACGTTAATAATAATAATATTAATAATAAATAATAATAATAACAAACAGCGTTAATCGTAAAGTAGATTGTCACAAAGTTCGAGACACCTGCAGTTAGTTATTTTCTCCTAAACCCAAATATATGTATAGGTAGGTAATAATAATAATTCTTATTACATATTGTTTACAACGTATTTAATTAAATTTATATTTTTTATCTTAGTTTAAAAAATAATCCCAGTTGTTCATTAGCGATAACATAAATTATTATTATTCTATACCAAAATGATAGATTTTTTGTACACTTGAAAAACACCATCTAGACAAGTGCAAAGAGATTTATGCTAATTGTTTAGGCACCATTTTCGTGTAATACGTGCGTCGATCGTGAAAAATTGTAAAACAATTGTCAGTTTTACCGCCTACTATTGAAACACATTGCATGGCTGATGGATGATGATACAAATAATCGATCGATTCGAGTGCACGATTTTGGTCTGAATTCAATGATGTTAAAATGTGTGGCGGACATTCGTTGAATAATAAAACGACTAATGGACTTTGAATTATGTATCAATTATGTTACCACTGTGATATCGTGTACTACGCCAACCGAAGACTATATACATTACAAAGATAATATTTGCCTATACATTTACGACCAAAAAAAGTTCCAAACAGCCGTTGTACAATGGTTGGTAGTTTTTATAGATTATATGATACTACGGTCATAATATTTAAATTTTCAAATGCCATTAAGTTGCGGGTTTTTATTATTTTTATATCAATGATAGTATATTATAGCGTCATCGGTGTACCATAATCCGTTTATGAATATCTAAAACATTGATTTTCGTTAAAACGATAAACATAATATGGTCTACAGCAACATCGAAACAAGCAGCACTTATACAACAATATAGAACACCTCACCCGTCTGGGTACTATACTATATTTTAATATATTTTATCAACTCATATATTGTATACTGTTTTACGTGTTTTTGTACCTAAAACAAAGAATCCTGTGTGGTAAAATTTAAGATGATTCTTTCACGAATTTAAATCAAAAAATATCTTTAGTAAACTAAAAAAGACAAGACTCCAATCATTTGAAATCCAAGACAAGTTCTGAATATTCTGTATAACTGTTTTGATCTAACAAAATTATTTTATTAGTTGATCAGAAAAATAGCCGTATAATATTCATGTCAACCATTAGATGCAAATAATACATAGTCGATGACTTAATACCACATGCATATCATACTTTAAAGTTTAAACAAAATTTATGATGAAATAAAAATATTATATTGGTTTAAAGCACAGAAATTAAATAATATATATTATATAATAACAATTTTGGTAAAGTAAAACACTAAAAATAATATATAAATATTATAATATATAGCTAAACACGGCGAATTACCATTCATGATCACGTTATTTTTTTTTTTAATAATATCTAAGCTTATTCAAGTATTGACTATTGAATATTTTTAATACAATTTAGGAGTGCCTATAATCAAAAATATAGAATAATTGTTCTATATAATGGTTTAAAAATTTAAAAATGTTCAGAACACACATATTATTATAATATATACAATATGATGCCAATATATCTTCTTGTCTTAATATTAATGGCCAATATTTATACAAGTACATACAGTTGAATAGTTAAACAACTTGCAATTTAAGCTTTCATATAGATATGTAAAATGTCAACATTTACAAAAAAAAGAGAAGTTCTAAAATTGAAAACAATTTTACTATAAAAGAAAACTAGTTATTAAGAGATGAAATATAAGTAACTGCAAAAACAATATATTTTATGATCCTTAATATTCTAAAATTATAATTTTTATAAATTGACCATTGAAAGTAAACTATCGGGTTGAATCTTATATGCAAATCTCGTTGTATGCAGATTAGGCATACATTAATATATTAAAAAAACTTAGCAAAACATAACAACAGATTACAATAGAATAAATCTACATGCAGAATTTACAATAAAATGTTTATAAACTACAATTTTGCAGCATAAAACAGAATCTATTATAATATTAGTAACTGATGGATACCAACAAACAAAATAAAGATAAATAAAGATATGAGAAAAAAACGATTCACCACTCATCTCTGGGATTTAAAAAAGAGTAAACTAGCCGAATAAGAAATGTATTTATAGAAAACTCCATATAAATAAATAACAGTAATACATATGTATATAGAGACAAAAAAATTTGAATAATAAATAATTAATAGAATAAATGAAACGAGTCGTTGAAGCATATGAAATAATAAACAATCCTTTTGATCACATTCAGACGTTTTTATCGCTTATAACAAGCAAACTGGTATATTTGAAATCTGCCAGGTTATTTCACTATTTAACAACACCACAGTCATTCGTGATATCGAAGGAACACTATGATTTTTATCTTCACCAACTTTTCTCAATCGATATTTTAAGAAATTCCATTTGAGTCCCATGATATTTCTTTATCAGTAGAACGCTTCTGGTGGTATAGAGTAGTATCGAATTACTATTGCGTCATGTATTATAATAGTAATTGGATAAACCATTTGAATAGTTGAATGGTTTTCAAAGTCCAACCTCCAGAAAGAAGTTTCATTCACACATTCTCGAATGAAAATTAGTTTATCTAGTGTTGTTTCATTTATTTATACAATAACTACATTGGTATCTTACATACCTATTAATTTTTGTGCAATAAATATAGTAAACATTTTAACATCGAATTCACAGAATAAGCCCAAAAGAGTTATGTAATAAGGCCAGACGTTTAAACTAAAGAAAAAAAACGTACAGCTTTTATTGTATAAAGCATTTTCAATAGTGCAATTAAAACGTCAGGCGTACTCGTAATAATGTTTTCCGGTTCAAAAAATATTATTATTATTATTATTGCCATCAAAATATATGGCTTGCGTATACAAGCAACTGCAATAATAATGCTCGTCATGCCATAGGTCAAACAGTACTTATTTATGTCGGAAAATAATAATTGAACGGGATCGAGAGTCTTAGTATGCGTTGGAAGGCAATCAAACATAGACATAATTGATTTATTATTCCAAGGATATTCTATTAGTCCAAATTGAAATTAGAGACATATTATTATTATATCGTCTCACTGATGAATCGAGCTGTGAAGATGTGGTCTTGGTTGCATTCCAATTCGGGGAGTATTATAGATATCATACAAACAACTCATTGAGATAACATCGAAAACTATTATTTTCGTACAAAAAAAATTCATACACACATAATCATTCATCACAGCATAATACAATGCTGTGGGATATGATGATAATAATATATTAATTTAAGACTCTGGCGCGATATAATGTTGTGAAATTTGTAAAAACTCGTCTAGACGGAACGTTTTATGTAATAGCAGAGAAGAACGACATTAGAAGGTATAGGCACCGCAAACGCGTATTAAATACGTATTCCAAACAGTAGTTAAGGTTCACCGCCGTACATATTATAATAACCATTTGCAAGGTCCGTTTTACAAAGGCATAATACAGTTGCAGAAAGTGATTCACCGCCGCCGCCGTCGAACAATTATTGTTGCTGTAACTACGACAAATGCGCAAAATCAACGACGCCGGTGCGGATAGAGATGATCGTTAATTGGCTGCTCTTTACCTTGCATGGGATAATAATATACGGTCTGCTGTTCGAAAACCAGAAGATAACAAGAGGATATGGTTAACGTCGTATTCCGTAACGAAAACTAAAAGTCATATATTAATATTTATTGTCATCGTCATCATCATCGATATCGAAGTATGGTCTGGTATTATCCTCTACGCTCATTTATCATGCAATTGCAAATGCGCACCACTTGCAGCTTCTATTGATTTGGTTAAAAAAATTATTATTATTATATGAGATATTAACAGATCGGTGGTAGTGTTGGTGTAATAAAGAATCAACCAGGGACTGAAAAAAATAACGATTCCTATAACAAATTGAGTCGATTATACTATCACGGCGCCGTACATCGAAACGCAGAAACTATAGGTATATTATTGTACGGCCGCGGCGGTTCAATTGATATTTATTAACATCGGTGGCCATAAAACGTAAATATAAGTACGGAAGTACGGCGGCGTGTGAGTTGATTTTTTTTCTCTCGCACATTATATACGAAAATACCTATTACTCGAGATGGTGTTAATGTTCGCAGTACAATACCGTAATAGCGGTTGTTTGTGTCCGCGATACCATTACGCGTCCTGTCACTGAGTGCATTAATCTGCCACATCTGTCAGAAACAATCGCCACCGCAGTCACAACTGACGGAGGTTTTTCTCGGTTTCCAAGTGCTTTTCCTTACCCCTTTTTTTGTTTTACTGGACTGAGTGGTAACCTCTCGTCGTCTTGATTATTCCAATCCATCGTTATCCACGCCCAAAATCGTATTTAAATTTGATGAGAAAACATCATTGTCTTTCTACTTCTCCCAACTCCAGATTAAACGCAAACTTAAGTTTTTTTTTTTTTCCGGGAGCCAAGATGATGATCGGTATTCATTAATTAATATGAATATAATAAAATAATATTTATACGTTTTTTTTTTCATAACTTTTAACTTAAGCTCACTAATTAACCACTTTGACTACCCACGTCACTTTTTATCGCAATTCCATGTAAACTTAATGAGTTATTTAAGTTGTTTTTTGACATCACGAAATTATCAGGATAAGTTAGTTTGACTTATAAAAATATGAGCAAACATTGTTTGATTCTTACATTCAATATCCGAAGAACAGTAACAATTTTAATAGAGCTTAAAAAATTAATTAATAATATATATCTATAATCTCTCAATTTTAGATTGTATAAGTATTTTTGAATATTATTTTACCGTTATAAACTATTTAGTTAGACAATCTGTTCACATAAAAAATAAAATGGAAATTCAATCATGCAAAAATCTGAAAAGTGCACAATAAATATGACAATAACGAAATTGAAGTATCTGTAGCTCAAAAATCATAAAATCTGGATATCATCTGTTCAAATGAAATATATAGTTATATATATACCAAAAAAAGCAATAAATGATAACGTTTAAACTATTGAACCGATTAAGTTAAATAAAACTGATCACATGTGACTGGAGAAATTCACTTTTTGTAGTGAGTTTGTGTGTTTATATTGAAAACGTTATGAAATAAATAATATTGTTTTTATTTATATTCATTGTGATAATATTTCATGGAAGTAAATGTAGGAATAATGGTACATCTATAAAACAGAGTATTATGAGAGACAAATAGTCAACAATTGACCAACCAACAATTTCTAATGGTGTTTATTATAGTAGTATCGTAATGAAATTTTACTTTTTAAATTAAATTTATATTCACCACGAACGCGGACGTGTTGGAAGTTCTTTACATTTCGTATTCGCGTAGAGTAAAATATTTCAAACAGTGTCTCTGCCGAGAAAGATTCATTGTCCACAAAATCTACGGCAGACAATAATGCAATGAATCCTTTCGGACACCTCTAAATAGTGAGCTATTTTTTTGAGAACATCTTAAAAACGTTCTATAAACTTAACCCTCTGACTAAAAGAAAGTTCTGGTTTTATCGAATATTTAGAGATTTCTCAATATTATCACGAACCCTCATAATGTGCATGGCTCAAGGCTAACATTTTACTATTAAAATGAATTCAATACATCATATCCACAAGTTATAATTGAAAACTAGACAATAATGCGAATATATAATAAAAACTAGACTATAAGCACGTATTGTGTAGACAATTTGATGTCACTTATATTATAAATCAAGTAAGTATAATATAGATAATATAATGATACGTTATGCAATTTGGCCAGCTTGGCTAATATAAAGTTGAGTTAAGTAAATTAATTAATCAATTAGGTATGTTAACAATTAATTGAAATACTTTGCGAATAAAAACAAAAACCAAATTCAATTTTTTAGTTAAGTAATATGTTATACTGATGATTAAATAAGAGGTCTTATAAAATTATCCTTCCAAGAAGAAAAACAATTATTATTCAATATCAATCGTCAAGGTTTAATATTTTTACCCAAAACAAAATTGGAATTATAATAAACAGATTATTTTTTTTTAAATGTGTTATTGATTTATTAATTTTACTACATTTATTTATCTGTGTGTTACAATGATAATGGTATGAATGAAGCCTTATGTTGCGGTTTTATCCCTGTATTCTAGAAAATGCGCAGGAATGTGGCAAGACATAAGTGTAGCTAAACTGCCTATTCGTGGTGCCGTGCTACAATTATTTCATAATTGAAATGCCCCTAGACCAAGAATAAGCAATCAACATAATGATATTATACTACGAGATACTGGAAAATTAGTACACGCGTTGTTATATTTAGAAAAGAAGGAAACCGTTCTTACACCTCATTTGGTTAAGATAATATAAATCATTTATGTAAATATTGGTAAATATATTATCATTACATAGTCTATGCATGTTTTTATATTTTATCAATAGTGTTGTTTATATTGAAATCAGGCAAAGTTCAATTATTATTTAATGGAGATTTTCCTAGGTGTAGTCACTTTTTTATATTGGTTTAGGAATTAACATCAACACTTTTAATTCATAGTTACCTAAGTATAAACATATTGGTTCCGATTTCCGTTTTTGTTCCCAAAACAATTTAAATACTGTTTTCCTCGGTTTCAAAACTTCAATTTTCATTTTTTATTATTGTTCGTAGAATTCATTCACAAACAAATTGTAGATTTTAAATTGTGCAATGTTTCAGATACAGCGAATGATTGTATAAAACATTCTTAAGATTTTTAATACTTATTGATAAAAGCACCTAAAATAATCAGGTGATAGTCATTTATTCCTTAAACAGTTTGAATTGATCATTTTTTTTTATATAATTTTAATTCTATCCGACAGGATCATTGAATCAGAAAAATCTCAGATTTGAAAAGTCAAATAAAACAAATTAAATGAAAGAATGTCTAGTTTAAAAAAAAAATACGTTCAGATATATGTTTTTTTGATGAAATTTAGTAATGAATAAACCTATTAAAATGTAAAATTCTTTGGGTCGTTGTAATTTAATGTTTTAAAAAATTAATTGCGTCACCAGGCATTCTGATACAATATGACATGGGACATATGCGATGTAACGTTCCACTGCCCCCACGCTACCTAACTTATCTGTATTCATGAAACCCTGTATATTTAGCAAAATTCATTAAAATCTAATGATCTTATTAGTTATCATTTATCACTCATAATAATTAGAGTATGAAGTATATTTGAAATAAATATTTTAACCAAGTTATTTGGTGAATTTACACATACACGTGATACCTAATATAATATAGGTACCTATCAATATATGAATACATTGGAATTTCATAGAACCTACTTTTTAAGCAGATTTAAAAATATAAAGTTGTTAATAAATTGCTAAAACATGCGTAGGTTAATTTAATTAGACTGAAGTTTTCAAATAATATTTAAACTTTGAAAATCGAATCAAATAATATTTTACTAGTAAGTTTTAACAAGTTTATAATATTAGTGGTATCGTACTGTAATAAAATTAAAACGGGATTTATCTTAGAATTATCTATTTTACAACATCAACTTATGAACATAATTCATTAAAATATCACTATATTATTACTTAGTTATCATAATTTGTTTTTTTCTCATATTGGTAAATTTAAATCCATTACATATTTTTAATGTATAAGCATGAAAATTTTAATAAAATGATTTTTTTTTTATCGCTGTGTGATCAACATAAAATTTTAAATTATTTCCAAGAAGTTCAGAAGTTATTTTTGAACTTATGAACTTCACTAGTTAATGAATAATTTATAATAATTTACCTTTTACGAGTTAATTTAATTCAAATAATGATAAACTAATGTTCAGTTAAAATTATTTTTATGCATGTCTAGAATTGTAGTTAACACAATACCTGATTCATAGATATTTTAATCGGACTGTATACAATGATTTTAAATCAAAAATAATGATATAAATTATCTTTTCTTTACCTACAAATTTATGTCACAAATTTTTTTCATAATTGTATAAGCATACATAATTTATGACGAGAAGAAATAGTTTGATGCACTTTTTATGAATAACTTAGTTATTATTTAAAATATTTTGAAGTTGGGCATTTACAACGAAATAGTAATTTTTAAAGGAATTTAATCACTATTTTTCTCTATATTAATTAAAACTTTTTTTGTTGATTACATTACTTTGTTAACTTGTAATTCATAACCTGACCATTACCTAAGCTAAACACTCGAGGAATGCAGTATATAATAACTTATATTACGCTTTTAACATTCAAAATAATTTTCATGACAAAAAAAAATACTAAATCATGAAATTATTATTATTATTTTAGAATCTGAGTGGAACGAGGAATATATTGATTTTACAATGATGTGTGTGTTTTTTTTTGTGTCTGTCATCACATTTTGGGGCAGTAAAAGTGCTTTGATTTTCGACAAAAATGATTTTGGTTTTTGATGTAACTTTAAATAAAATGACCATGGATATCATCGAATGTTTATAAAAGTATATTCTATACACCATGCAATTTTCAAAAAATTTTGACTTAAGTTGTACTATTTTTAGGCGTATGCAATTTTCGATCATTATTAGTTTTTTTAAATTAATATCGATACAAATTTATTTGTTTGGTAGAAAAGCTTGAAAATTTAATACAAGGCTCCTAAAATATTGCAAAACAATAGCAGTTGAAAAATAAAAGAAATATGAATTATCAATTTTTTATAAGCATTTAAAGTTTGAATTTTGACAAAATACGTAAAAATCACGAAAATTCGCAAATTATTTTAAGCTAAAAATTCATAAAAAATTTTCTTTTAAAATCTTAGAACTTAATACAAGATTTCTTACAAGTTTATCACCTTTATCATAAAATAAATATCCACCTGAAAGTCAAATTAAGTTTTAATGAACGTTCGAAATTTAAATTTTTACAACATTGGATTTTCACTAAATTCCCCATTTAGCGATTTTCTTATTTTGGTGTAACTCTAAAACAAATGACTACAGATAATCCAAATTTTCACTGAATTTTTATATATGCATTTTCTATATTTTATAGGATTTGCAAAATATTTTGATTTGTTTTGAGCTGTTTACTGACATTTTAATTTTTCAACGTTTTTAGTTTTTTCCCCTATTAATGTCAATAAAATTTTAATGGTTGGGTCAAAAAGCTTCAAAATTTAATATAAGGTTTCCAAATTATTGTTACAATAGCATTTGAAAAATATTAAACTTATATAGGCACGATTATTTTTTTCATTAAACTTAAAGTTCAAATTTTTACTTAAGGCGTGCAGGAAATTACGGAAATGTTCAAATTATCTTAGATAGAAATTCATAAAAATTTTTATTTTTAAATCTAAGATTTTAAAATTTAATTCAAGATTCCTTATAAGTTTGTCTACCTTTATCAACAACAACAACAAAAAAATGTCCACCGGAAAGTCAAATATTTTAATAAGTAATAATAATGTATAATTTATCCTAATAGACATAAAAACCGTCTCAAAATTTATTGTTTTTCGTATACAATGATATAATATCATTGGATTCAAATTTAATTCCATCTATTACAGTAACCCACTTGTAACCTACTGTACAGCAGAGTGATATCCAATTTCCCGCTTTTTTTGAATTTGGATACGAAATTTGGATAAGCACCTATATATAGTTATGTATCATCATAATATAAAACATCTAAAATTCCTACAATATGTGTTGTTTAAAGTAATATCTGATCATGGTCAGAATATATTGATATATTATTATGTATTGCTTTTAACGGCAAGAAATAAATGTATGCTTTTGGCTGGACGCGATAGGAAGACAACTGTAGGTACGTAAAAGGGATACAATATTGACAGTAATGTTATTATCATGGACAACATTCGTCACTGTCATATTATTATTAACCCGTAACTGAAACCCGTTCGGATTATCTTCAGCACAGTTTGGTTGATGTAATCCGTCAACGTTTCAAAAACACTACACTGACAGCACTACTACAATATTTATATACGAAATATGCGAAGTAATATGAAGTGCACAATGCGGTGAAGCTATTTTTCGTATGAATACCCTAATAATATCACACAATGTCAGCAAGGAGCACACTATACAAGACGGTTCACTGAGGATGCTCACACCCTTTTTTTCTCCTTTTAACAGTGAATTCATTCAAATTCGGATTTTACGATACCATATCAAGGAGTGACCTTGTTACTTGGCTGATAACAACTTATTATTTCCATATCTGTATCACAATTTGTCTTGCATATTATCTTTAAACCGATACTTAAATTTTTACGTAGGTATCTAAATCCATATTTGAACAACGTCCTAGATAATGAGTAACTTAATCAAGTGTATTATGGGCTATAGGTACTACATTGTAATAGGATCGGAAGGTTTGAAGTGTATTAACATTTAGACATTTTTGTAATTAATAATGATCCATCAACGTTTTATTATTTAAAATGATTTTAAAACTGTTAATTAGTGTTATAATAAATTATAGATCAAATATTATATGAACTTCATGATTTCCACCAAACTAATTTAAGGACTGTTATCATAAGCATAATACACTAATAATAATATACACTTCAATAAATCAGATACTACTGGCTCGAATTTTGATTAAAATGCATCTAAATTTTCAAAGAAAATCATTTGCTCAATATTTTTCAATCAAACAAGATGTTTCTCATTTGAAAATGTTTACATTTTGTATCATCGTAGAACACTGTTTAAATTGTGACAAAGAAGTTAAATTATTTAAAATGTGGTCCTTACGTTGATAAGCATAACACATATAAAAAAACAGATTTTGAATAAAATTACTATCAAAAAAAACATAAGTGCGGAAAACGTTATTGGTGACCATTCAATATACTATACACGTGGTATTAGTGTGTTAATATGAAGAAAACATGCAACGGACCATGTGACTAAGTGCATTTAGTTGCAATAGTTAAAATATTCTTTACAAATGTTTAGCCAATACTATCAAGTTATAGGTATACTATATATCATGATGACGAATATATATATCGTATTCGATGAACTATATACTAAACAATGATTAAATCCTCTCCACAATACTCGAATAAAATGTACATTTTATCATGTGTGCATTCGTCGAACATTGTGTAGATGGTGATTATTGATCTCAACAATTTTCGAAAAGTTTTCATCGCCACACTTCAATAAATTTATCAACGTCTACGATCGGATATGTTTTATAACAGTGTCGTGGCATATATGAACAAGTGGTATGTGGACGTCCGTTACACTATAGGATAACCGAAGTCTTGGATATAAGGAATGGAATTTGCAGAAAATATTATGCGCTTTCGTTTGAATGAGAAATTTTTCAACACGGACAAATACCGACCGATAGCTCGACTGGTTGTATAAAAATAATAAAATGTTTAATAAATCGCTTGAATAACGCAACTGACATACTATAAACTACTCTAAATTCACGTAGTTGTGAAGAAAACGTTTTGAATGTTGGTAGATAATACCGTTCTCATATAATTATATTGTAATTTTGCGTCCACCTGTATCATTATATATTATTATTCAATACGTGTTACGAATTTGTGTACAAAATACTTCCATGGTAGCCTTTGAGCTTACTAGATATGTGTAAAATACTACCACTAATCAACAAAATCATAATGTATACATATAAATTATTATTATTCGAAAGAGTAAAAAAATCGTAAGCGAATGCATGCGATCATTATCTCAATTACAGCCAGACGTTTTTTTCCCCGGATGTTATACGCCACGATATAATCTTTTGTTTCATTCAAAGGCCTGCGTTACACTTGACGCGATAATTAATTATTTTGTCTAGCGAACCAAACAAAAAATAAAAACCGAGGTAGTCACTTTTCTGTACAGCAGGTTTCGAGTTTATCTCGCCATAGAGGTCACTGTAATGGATGTATTAAATTGGAATGAAATAATAAATCATTTCATACGAAACAGAGTCCTCAACGGAAACGATTGGTCAGCCACTATTTCTAAAAATTTTGTTTTTATATACCTAATATATATATACCTACAATATTCGGTTTTATTACCTACTTTAAGTATACAGAAATATTAAAATTCGTTTTTATCCAAAAACAAAAAAAATCTATATTAATAATTTAGTACATGATTAAATATTAAGAGTAATGTTATAATTAGCTGTATTGCTAATCCTGTACTGGACACAATATTAAACTAAGAAAAATAATTATTTTGTGTTCAACTATATCCTATAACTGTATTTAATATTTTAAGCAATGCAATGAAATGTCAATAAAAATTAATAAAATTACACAAACATTTAAAAAAATTCTAAATAAAAGTTTCAGTTTTGAGTATTGGTTAAACGAGTTTAATTGTATATTTCACTAGAATTTTAGAAAGGGACAATTGTACTCGTAATTTTAAAAATACTTGCAAGCCACTTATATTGTATAATATATATTGTTTTGTGTCATATTTATTTTATTATGTAAAATCTATAAAAATCGACATCAAGCTCTACGATTTCGATTTTTTTTTATTGTAGAAACTGTTCAATAATAGTACTTTAATGCTTATATTTTTAATAATGATAATTTTAAAAATATAGAACTGTTCACTGAATTTATTGAAGAATAATAAAATGAGACAGAATATTACTTTTTGGAAAGGATTTTGTAGGAAAAGTTCGTAAATGTCATAAATTTAATGCTTTTCATGAACTTTAGATTTTGGAATTATATATTTTAAATGTGTGTAAAATATGAAAGTAGTTTTATCCGGCTATTCGCACCTATTGCTGAAATTACGATTTTGTTATGAATTACAGTGTAAATTTCCCACGATAATATTATTTTACTCCTCAAAATCTAATGACCAGCCACAACCACTATACCTAAGTTCCGTCATTAAACAATAGTAGTAATATATTGTTATATTGTGGTGGCAGATGGTCCCACCGATTGCGGACCATTTTTCGCAAGACGACTGGAAACTGAAAACTGGCGATTGCCCAAAACGCGTTAAAAGAACCGGCGAAGCACCCACAATAGGTAATACGGTTAAACGGTATGTACGCACAACACGTTGAATATATTTTTTTATAGATTTATGATAATAATATATAATAATATTATTACGTAATAAAGTGGAAGTCGTTGTGGTGTGTTATTCATCGCGGTGCAGATCGTATAGATACGGATAATACAATATGCCATTATAAATATTGTTTGCGCTGAAGTTATGGTTCGGCGGCAACCACGTGAGATTTCGGACCGGGGACGTGCGTTAATTTAGAGTGAACGAGACGTGTTTTAAAATGGAAAATGGGGGGGGAACTTTTGGTTGGGCAAAAGTTTTTCGAGTGGAGAAACACAAGCACGCAAGCACGTGGTGTACGGCGGTGATGTATAATACGCGTATATACATGCGGACGTTTCGTTCTGACACACGCAAACCGTGTTCCACGAACACACACACACACGAAAAAACGAGACTCACTCGGAAACTTTCGTCGGCGTTCTTGCCACCACCACCGTAGACGGTTAATTGCTCGGAAAACAGTCGTCCGGCTGTCTTCGGTCCAGTTTTCTTGTGCTCCTCCAAAAATCGCAGTCACACGTGGAAAATCAGAGTCTGGCCGACCACTGTCGAAATTACACGCGCACAACATGCAGCCACTCATGACAAACTACTCGAACAGTGGAGGTCAAATGATTTTATCATGGGGGAATATGGCGGATAGTCTGATTTTCTTACATACACTATTTAGTTTCTAAAAATATAATTAATGATTATCAGATCTTAAACAAAATTTTTAAAATCTTAAAAAAAATCATGGACGGATTACTCCGCACATCACTCGTTTCTGATCTCCCATAGATCTCAAGTTGTGTATCAATATCTAAAATATATAATATTAAGTACTATTATGTATATCTGCTTCACCTCACTGACGCATCACTTCTGGATTTATTTCATAAATCATTTTTTTCTTAGGGTGTATAGATCTATATATATATACACTCATCGCCTATATAGACCAGTGAGGATGTTTTACGGCCCGGTTACAAGTGATTAGAATTAAACCCTAGGACCTTGACATTGCTAGAAAACATGCATCCGTTTTACGTTAGGCTGGTGCCGTCCTCCTTTCTCATCGCTGGTCACCCGTGAAAAATCATAGCTACTGGCATAAAAACGACACACGGCAGACAACGAACGCCTGTCACCTTGAGCTGCCAATCGATATTAAAATATATAATTATATCTACCACCCCTGCTGGTACATCGATTCATATCAGTAGTTTCCTTTAATTGTTTGACCCTTCAGCCGATGGGCGGTACTGGTTAGCGTACAAATACCGAAAAGACAACTTGTTTGGGCACAAAACTACCATCACTCGTTTGGGAACAGTTGAACCGTAACCAAGCACATGGTTTGCGCACAGTTACCTTTTAGCCCAAACTTTTAGACCATAATAGTTTAATACCAAGCATATTAATATTTGTTTATTTATAAGTAAATTATTAAAGTACTTACATACATTTTCCTTCTCACTTAACAGACTTAGGACTGTTTATGAATATATTCATAGGTATGGTTAAAAATACATGTTAATACTTGCTTTTTAATAATAATTGTTAATAAATGTATAATATGTTAAAAATGCATGTTAATACTAGCTTTTTAATAATAATTGTTAGTAAATTTATAATTTAATTTTAATTTTAATATAATATAATTGGTAAACGTGTCTTTTATTTTCCTTAAAAACAGTTTTCCATTATTTTTATGTATTTCATTTGGTCTATTTCGCCAGATCTATATTTTGTCCATAAGTTTATGCGATGTTCAACTGATTCTGTTGACTCCTTACTCCTTATTTTCGTGTGCGCAAACCAGTTGTACATTTAATATAACAGTGTTATATTATATTCGTAAATGTTTTACACGTAACAAACTCGGTCACACTTTAACGAGAGAGATTACTAGTGATATATTTATTTAATAACGAATTGCATCTTAGACTGTTGAGTACTACGCTGCATGCGAATAAGGTTATACAGACCAGACAGCGTGTCGCACTGCAGTGTGCACTGGGCGAGCGAAATTATTCGATGTGAAATACCTAAGCATAGGATTTGCGATGCCGTAAATGAAAATCAAACTTTTAATTATTTGCGTTGTCAAATATTAAACTATAAATAACTGAATACAGACAAGTTCTATTAAAAATATTATAGAAATGTGTAATAATATTATGAAATAAATTAAATTTATTTTTCCACTAGAATCCAAAAACGTAAATTTAGATAATTCAGGAATAAAAAATAGTGTATGTTCCAGATGATTTCCTAGTATTATACCATCTGTATTAACAAGTAAAAAATACAAAATACCGTAAACGCCGGTCATCCAAATTATTTCGTTAAATAATGCAATAATATATTAAAATTATAATTTTTGAGATTTTCGATGACACACATAAGAATCATAATTTTTAAAAGTATTTTTTATATATTATATAAATAGATCTTAATTTACCTAACGAAAATATTGATATTTAAAAAATTGCAAAAATCAGCTTTTTTACTTAAATAAGTGTTTTTACCATATAAATTTTTCTGAAAATCAGATTTACAAATTGGCTATATTGAATATTTCGAAAAAAAATTTATCAATTTTTAAGTTTTTTATTTTCAGTTTTAAAAAATAAAAAATGTATTCTAAAAATGTAGTGCAAGTATCTATGGATTATATTTAAAAGAAATTTTTAAAAAATATTGATTAGAACAAAAGTTATTTCATTTGTCTGAATGTCAGATCTCTTTGGGACATCCTGTATTTAAGTTACTCGTAATAATTGTAGATAACATCGCCCTTATAATATTGTTTTAACTACTGCTAAAATGTTCTATTTTCTTTAATTAATTTCCATGCACTCGTATTTAAGAAGTTTTTGAGCAACACTTTTAAATCCTATGTTACATGACAATATATACACATAATATTATAAACCAAAATCGATTGAAATAATTATTATTTATAAAACACACACACATATATATAGATATTATGGTTTTCACAGTCCTACACAATGATAGAAAATCATACATAGTATAGAATGTAAGTTCAAAATTATTTAAAAAAAACAAAATTGTATACTTTTAATGATGAAAAAACATGAAAATGATAGTGATTATTTCAATGCGATCAATCGAACAAAGTTTTCCAAACACTTCTTCTTGGTTATATTTTTATATGATTCAGTTGGTTTCTAAAGTATACGCTGAGATCACATTTACATTGCGCATCCACATGACTCACGTGATTCAAGAACAAAATTTAAAAGCAATTATCCGAGTTATTCGAGTGTGGTTCATCTGCCACGATCGACAATAATGACAATAATAATAAATAATAATAATAATAAATTATGACATTTGAAATATGTCATATTATCTTCATTCTACATATCGTTATAAAAGTTTTCAGTCGCTCTCATCGCAACATGGATAGAATAAGTATCGATAATTGTATAGATATTGTCGTTTACGGCATTTGTAACGTCGCTCTGGTCGGCAGCGTATATTGTTCGCATATCCCACTGCTCATTAAAATGCGGTAAGTCAAACGCCTACGCCAACAAACGTATATACGACCAATACACTTCCGTGCAGTTACTTCAAAAGTTTAAATTGTTGCCAAACCACTTAAAAGTTGGTAACATCAAAGAACATTCTGGCGATTCGACAATGTTCGAAATGCGTACATTATATGAGAAATTTGTATTTACGGCAAACAATGATATTTCGGAATTCGAATAGTAAACGTGTATTCCAACCTAAATATTTATTATTATACGATACGTATAATACAAATGTATTAATTATATTTCAATATGTCAATATTATAACAGGGTATAATAGGTAGGTATATGGATACATGATGAGAGTGCAGATACTATAATATTTTGAATGGTTTTGTGTTTATAGTATAAAACATAATTATTAGTCATAATAATGTAGTAGGAGGTTAGGTAAGGTTAAGTGTAAAGTTAAGGTAAAGTGTCGTTTATTATTAGTATCGTTGATCAGTGCTATTTGAATAAAATTAAAACAATGGCCTTGATGGTAGTTAATTAGAAAATTTAAGAAGATCATTTTCTCAGTAAATGTAAGTTACAAATTTGATGTTAATGAAATATTAGTTTGTTATTGTTAGTTAAATCTAGTCTATTTTAGAAGTAAAATTATATGCACTTTCACAATTATTAATGTCACATATAAAATAACCACCTTTCTGCTATTCTGAATATTAATGTTCTTAGTTATTTAAATTTAAATTTGATTGTTCCTCCTTATTGTTAGTTATTAAAAATACTTACATATTTGTATAATACTAAAACAATGATTGCAGTTTACTGCTGAGATATCTGCTAGTAATTTTAACAAAGAAATAAGCTGATTACAATAAAAACAAAATATTTAATGATAAAAACAGTATCATTAGTATAGTTAATGATGCAAATTTTGCATTTGCATTGATTTGATTGAACTGTCCGCAATTATGAATGTGCTTTGTTCATACAGTACAGGAGTAATATGAAAACGTACCTACTTCAAATTCGATGGTTTCGAACAATTATTGCATTTTATATCCTGTGTTACACGCAGCTATAAAATTATAAGTTATCGAAACTGTAATCAATGGGAATCAACTTCGGTTCTAACAGTGTTTTGTTACGAATCTTCAGCCTTTTTGTTATGTTCAATTCCATTTCAACGCCACCTTCGCCAAATTATCAATACCACAAAACAATGTTTCAGGCACACTTATAAAGTTACTGAGGATTTCCAAACGTACTAAATGGCGTAACGTATAATTTCTTAAGTAAAAGTTAACGGTTTAAACATGATGGTATATTTATAAAAACAAATACCTAATGAATAATGATATAATATATTTAATTTTTTAGTGATATAGCCGTAATGATGAAAATTAATATTATATTGCGCTAACTACAAATTTAATGTAATTTAAAATATTTTGTCATTGTATATATCACATGCATAAGAAATAAAAAATAAAAGGCAGTAAGTACATAATATTATTGTCTCAAATAACACTTTATTAAAATTTATTTAAAGTTTTTTAGGATGTATACGACAAGTCAATAAGAAGTGCAGCGTTTGTCACATAAACCAATTTGGTCTATTTTTTTTTTTTTTTACGGACATAAACCGAAACAACGCTGAAACGATATCGTGTGGTAATAATAATAATGACTAATCCCTCTGTAAAGAACATAATAACTTATGACACCTTTATGGTGTCAGCTGAAACATTTAGACGACAATTTTAGACAACTTCCGTGGCATTTGGCGGAGGGGTTGAATAATAATCAATGGAGACCGGAAACAGTTCTAGACAAAGTTTTATACACGGGAATAGAACTTCTGTAAAACTTCGCACAATAGGATATACTCGGGTAATAATGGAAATAGAAACTCTATTTTGGCACAACAATGTTCACATCATTAATATCCTACAGAGAGAACCGAAGTTGTACCTGCGCGGTTTCGACTACTCACCAAAATTGAATCGTTTTATCATTATTGTTATTATTATTTAGTATTTGTGGTAGATCATAGATACATACCATATAGATTACAGAACTAGCATTTCAAATATAAAATATTTATTTAAACATTCAATGACCATCGATATCATGAATTTAATTAAATAAATAAAAATAATAATATTTTTGCATCATATTAATACTTGTATAGATTATGACATTATAAATATTAGAAAAATGTAGCTTTTTATAAATCAATTTTTACATAAAAATATATTATCGCTTGATTCATGTAATGGGTCATTTGTGTAGAATATAACTTATCAAGTCGGTGTAACGAACAGTGTTGGACAATGATTCTTTCATTGGTTCACATTTCAAAATAAATACTTTGAATTTTAGATAGGTAAAAAAAAATATATTATTATGTTTATGTACAACTTTTAAATACAGGCGTAGAACGATACATCCGTTATTTTTTTATAAAATATATGTGGATGATGCATGAGCTCATATGACCTTAAACGACAATTTTAATTCCATATAAATTAGGCCACTTGTGTTTATTTTTATTTTTTTTAAATGTATTTGTGACGTAATATTATGATTATCCAAGTATTCTAAACGTTCAACAGAAAAGTGTCGTTGACGTTCGAATGTAATAATTCGTATTAAGTGTAAATGATAAATATAGAAAATTAGTTATGTTCCATATTTCAATATATTCACGACGTTCACAGTTATTGTGACACCATTATTATTATATTGCATGTTATAATTACTATTTTAGTTTAAATTATTTTTATATTTTAGAAAAATTAAATTTTATCATATTCCAATTCCAAAAGGCTTATTTATCTAATCATTGGGAAGAGAAATAAGGAGTGATAATCCCACGACGATCTCTAAACGGAAAATTAAAAACTTAGATAGGTACAGTGTTTTTGTTTACGAATATTTAAAAAATATAATTTCTTATTGTGCAAACCAATAGTTATAATTTGAATGATCCTGACTAATTAGTTAACGGAACTTGTTTATACATCTAGCTATTACAGAGTGTGTGTTATATTAGTATATACATGTATTTACAACCATTTGATTTGCATGTTTACGAACAAATAACAGTGACGCGAGTGTTATTACACTGTTGGAGTTGTCTAATTAAATGTATTGATTTAATATTTTTAAAGGTGACCCTCCCCCCTCATTTGTCAGGAATGACATCTGAGTGAAAACCGATATGACTGCAGTTTGCAAGTTTGAATCGTAATAATTGTATTATAATGCTTACGCGAAAAACAGCATGGATATTAGACATCTATTAAAACATATGCAAGCCCCCGAACGGCTAAATTATACTTAATATAGCTAATAAAATTTGCGCTGTATAATCGTACATCATGCAATAATCATTGTATTTGATATCATAACAATAATCTTTGTAAACAGTAATCTGCAACAACAACCTGATGATCAATAATCAATACTATAATGATTTATATATATATATATATATATATATATATATATATATATATATAGAATCTCAGGGCTGAATTAAGGGAAAATGCAATTAGATAGGTATAGACAGTGATTTTATCTGCAATAGTAAATGAATGTTACCATTGATTTTTTTTTTTTAATTAAAACTATGAACATATCAATATAACAGTCTCACTCCTATACCTATCACAACATTCTATAATACACGCCGATTTACATAACCATCTTAGAAGCAATGTTCAGGACGTCCATCAAAGAGTAATTCGTTAAATTTCATGTTCAATAAAAAAAAAAAAAATTTATAAATTTAAATTATTGAATTCTTTTTAAAGCTCAGATTATTACAGAATCTCGATATTTTTATGAATCACATTTCGTCTTGAGTGAATTATTTCAAGGTACTCAAATCAGATAACTTTTTTCATTAAAATTACTTATGTAAGTATTATTTTTATAATTTATTCAGTGATAGGCGAAGACAAGTTAACACTTTGCTAGTATGAAAATTGGATTCGTTTTAGCAACTTAGGAAGCATACATAGTGGTTACTAGTTTTTCGTGGTCACCTGTTGTTGAATAACTCAATCACCTCCATCGAGTCTGTCATACCAATTTTTCTAATGATTTAATTTAGCTGTAAGTAAAATATAATCATTTATTATAATATTATTATATGTTTCTCAACTCGAAAAGAGCACCAAGTTCTAACACGCACAAAACGAAATTGTTGTAAAAAACGTTGTCAACTGAATTATGTCAATCATTTGGCAGATTTAAAAAATCTTATGCAAAATACATATTTTTATTGGCTGGTTATTTTCGGCATAATTACAATAGCCGCCAATATATTGGACTACCACCAAACACCGATTTATACATATGCAAATTATATAATATTTATTTAATCATCTGTGTTCAGCGCAACTAACTATTGCTTACACTAATAAAGTACTATATAAAGTGTTTGGTTATAATCTTAGAGAGTAGAGACCGAGCATGGACTATAGCGTAGTGTACATTATATGTTCTAAAAAATCGAGAAAACGTTAATACAATGTTGGCAAGGTTATGGGTGTAGCGTGGTATATATCATTGTTAACACCTTGACAAATTAGATAGGTACAGTTTTTTGATACGAAGCCCCCCCCTCCCCCACTCAAATATTTCTTCACTTCGTCTATATCGTTGTTCTTCATTTATTATTATTTTACATTAACAATGTTTTGTTCGTATAAGAACATTTATCCCGTTGAATAATTTAAATAAAACACTCCTATATATGGCAAAAATCGTGTAAAAAAAAAATTACTCATTATTTTATTAGTTATAATATAAATATAGGCAATATAGCATAGTATAATGAAAAGATACCCAACATGAATAAGTCCACAAGCTACATAGATAAATACGATTTTAAGAACCAAAAAAAAATTTTATAATTTTTATAATTTATATTTTATAGTTAATGAGGTTAATAATGTTTTTTAATAAGACACCAGTCACATATAACTATGACGTGATCCACAAATTGGCTACCCCTGATATAAATTATAAATTAATTTTTGTTATTTAATATTATATTGAACTACCTGAATGCGTAATAAATTATAAAATAAATTTAATTCATAATAATTATTGTGAACTCAAAAAATTTAAATTCGATACTAAATTAATAGTGTCTAATGATGTAGCATGGGAAACAAAATCAACCAATCAGAAGTGGAGAACTACGACATAGGCTGGAGGTTAAGGAGATATGCATATTGCGCAAAACTAGAACAACTGTGATGATTCCTTTCTAATTTGTCATGGTAGACACAGTTAGTTGACATTTAGTTAGACTAGTGGTTAGATCGGTTCATAACGATAACAGATGTTCAGCCGGTTAGGTGTTTTACAATATTGGTTACGTTAGGTTAAGTTAGCATGTATACCCTACGTTCCAACGTTCATTATGTTACGAACATTAATATTTCGACGCATAATATTTTTAATCTTTGCACTCCTAATGGTATGTAATGTAGTTTATGTTTTCAATAAATACAATTTGTAAATACATTTTTCTTTATACTTCTTCGTAGTTCCATATTTTTTCCGTTTTCCTAGAAACCCCATAATAGATTATTGCAGGAACATCTGAAATGTCGGTTTATATAAACTATATAATATGAGAAAACCAAAAGTGGCGTTAACGCTGTGAAAACGCGATCAAAAATAATCGTATTAGTTTATACGGATCAAAAGAGAAATGAGTAAAATATGCAACTTCGTTTTCCCATCGGACAATAAGCTTCACGAATAGATTTCGGTCGTATCGTCTACGGTCAACTTTCCGCTTGAGTTCGATTCGATCTGATGAGAAACCGAGAACGTATTTATCATGAGTATATTATTATTACCATAATGTAATCAATGGTATAACTCGATTGAGGCGTACACTTTTTTTCCCTACGGACGAATGAGATGACCAACTAAAAGAGAATTATAAACGAATTTCCAATCGTATTATCATTAATTCAAATGGTTCAGGGAAAAAGTGCCGGAATATAATTTTTTTTTTTCGTTAAGTCAAAATAATTATAATAAAGACGGATAAAGGTTTCACTACTGACGCTTAACAAAAAAAAAAAAAAAACGTGGACTGTGAAAGTTTATAATTTGTATGCCGTGCGATAATTAAAATAATATGATAGAACATTCGGTATTAAAATCGCGGAGAAATCGCGCTTATAATTTACGCTAGAACTTTTAGAACCGACGAATACTGATCAAATTCGTAACGATTTCATTATAAATAATTTAATTAATTAACATTTTTTTTTCCACAGTGGTTATAAAACAAAAATAAAAAATGTCTGTTTCGGTTTTTTTTTTTTATTGTCTGCAATTCGTCTGTTTCAATAATGGTGAAACGAATTCGGGTATACATTATTATTTTTCAAAAAAAAAGTTATAATTTTCTTTTTTCTACATTTCAACCAGAAAATCTAATATTTTCTAATTGGTAAATAAAAATGAAATTATAATGTTATATAAACTGCGGATGAATGGCAAGGAACACTACTGAAATGACGATAACGATTTCTAACGTGAAAGGTCACATGATTCTCCGTTAATCGCGTCATTTTTATACAAACTAATTAATCGCGAGATAATTACTATAGAGAAGCGGATAATTCGGTTAAAAAAAATATATATTACCAATATTGCATGAGCATACGCATATTTCATTTTGGGCGTATCTATTATTGTATTTAAGGAATCTTCTGTGAAACATTTGTCCAAAAACCACGGACTATAATAATCGGATCGAAAGCGGTTCTTCGCCAATGGCGGTAATATTTTTACATTTTTTTTAAATATAAGTATGCAAGAAGAAGAAGAAGAAGAAGAAGAAAAATAAGCTGTAATATTATGTTTCCATTGCCGAAGCGAACGCACTGCAATCGCAATGTAACGCCACCGCGGTTTTATTTGCTTACAAATATTTTTACTGTATCATAAGCTAAGAGGAAAAAAAAAATAACAAACCACGAATAGGTTTTTGTTTCCTTAACGGATATACACAGTGCGCATCTTCTAAATAAATATCAACAAACGGAATAAAATTGCTGCCCTTTTCCATCAGCATAAAACACTGTGTGCACATCTAACCCCGACGTACGCACACCACCCCATAGTTTCTTTCTATATTGTTTTACGAAATGTTTTATACATATTATATAAACAGACCGTATAACACACACACACACATATATATATATATATATATATATATTATATGTATTTACAATATGCTTCTTTTTCGAAAAATAGATAAACAGAAATAAAAATTAAATAACGTCCCGGCCGTACTCGTTGCGGGCAAGGCAAAAGAAAACGGTAAAAAAAGATTTGACTTTTAGACGCGAGATTATAATATTATTGTCCAGCTTGCTCAGTTGGTATACGAATCAGCTCTTATCACTATTATTGTAATAATTTAACTTTTAAAATTTGATTATTGTATTGAAGTAATGATATTGATTTTGCTGAAATAAATAAATTAATAAATTAATAAATAAATATAAAAATTAAATAAAAAAAACTATGTGAAAAACACTTGACCCCAAAACATCATACAATTTCATTAACTTTGCGTTGCAGATTGTCTCCAACATACATGCATCCGTACAGATTTTTTCAATTTTATATTGTTTCTTTCTATATTATGTTAGGTAAAAATACCTGTCTTAAATCAGTTCTAACAAATCAAAATAATAAATTTGCTTACTTTACGTTGAATCCTGTTAATATAATTTACGTATTTTAAATAATAATATACAGGACGATTCACAAGACATGCTCCGTCAAATTGTTTCCTTATTTATGCATTTATTCGAATTTTGGTTTAAGACTATATGATGTCCAACAGATACGTCAACAATTAAAAATATAAATTATCCGATTAACAATGGTTAGTAAAAAAAGTTGGTTCAAGTTTGAAAAATAAGTCTTTGCATTCAACACAGGACATACTTTGATTGGTGTAATAATCTGAATAATTTGAACCATATAATCCAAAATCATGAATTCAAAAAATAAATGAATAAATTCATAATTAAATTTAAAAATGGGGAGAATTATCCAGTATGCATTTTCGTGTATACCAGGGTAAATAACTATAATGTATATTGCATTATTATGCATAAAATGAACGGACGTTCAAAAGTTTTCAGCTTTGTTCCCAGCAATCGGAAAATGTTTTGTTTGTTTTTTAACTTTATTACACTTTTTGCGCATTATATTAATACGTTATGGAAAATCTGCCGAGGAAAAAAGGGAAAATTTATCGTAAGCGTGGAATGACATTAATTTCAATATAGCGATATAGGTACGGTCGCGTTCGGCTAATGGAGTAGACGCACACACTAACAATAATAATAATACGGTCGAACGCGTGTCGCGTAGTTGTTATTACCAGCTATTAGTACTTAAAATAATATTTCCACAGTGCGGAAAACTTTATTTACGTACATAGGTTTCAATAGGACGTGGAAAATGCGTTATTGGGTGTGCACTGCTGCTATACTATACAATTAGGTTATAATATTTAAAGAGGTCCCCGGCGATGCCCTTTCAGAATTATGGGCTGAAATTGGGAGTTTTTGTTTACACCATTTGTATCATAAGTTCCTTCGTTTGACTCGGTCCTTTCCAAAGTTTTGTTTTTCGTTATACATTGTGTTTTACTTGGTGACTTGTGGCTAGATTCGAAATTTGAAGTTAGTGTTTTGAATTTGTCACCGACCCTCCACCCGATATAAAACGTGAATAACTTTGGAAAGGTCGATCAAAAACGAAAGCCCTTATTCTTAAATCAAAATTGTAAACGAACGGTGCCGGGGACAAGGACCTTTTTGAAATACCTAAAAAAAACTATGAGGCGTGCACAAATCCAAGTTTGAGGTGGTGCCAACTGTTTCCTTAAGTTGGTTTACCTTTTTAGTTGGTATTTTCCCTTGTCAAACATTATTATGAATGAATAATATTCTGTAATATAATTTCTGTACAATGAATAGTAAGCAATTATAATAATTATAGTAACGATAATTTATAACAATATTTCACCTATTATCTATTTCAATCATTGAGTTCATTTATCACTGAATCTAAATCAACACATTTTGTATATATTTGTTATCATATAAATATTACATTGTTAATGGTTTAAAACGGTTTTAGGTCATGGTACCTACTTATCATTCTATAAATTATGGTTTTCAAACACGAAATTGTAAAATGTTAGGTTAGTAACGTTTTGACACATAATAATAATTGTAATGTTAATAATTTATTATATTACGCATTTTATACAAATTGTAGTTTCAGTTAGCATTGGTAACAACAGATAGAATACTTAGACCCCAACTCGTGGATTTTTACTTTTTGGCTCAAAAAAATTAAACAAAACGACTGAAATTACCAAGGCATATCAGACATTGATGGTATGCTTGTGCGTGCCTTATGTCTACAATAATTATACTATTATACTATACTAGATAATATTTACTGAATAGATTGGTATACGGTGGTGTTTTCTTGCGTTCTCTTTAACGGGAAGGTAATCGTACCTATTGCGGTCAATGAAACCGTCGAACACAAATTACAAGTGTTTTTTTTTTTTTTAACTGTACCTACACTTGATAAAATATTCATACCGTAAAGTACACTTGTATATTTCATTATAAAATCCATAATAAACCCCCATCGCTTCGGACGGGATTCAAGCTGTTAATTATTTGCTCTTAATGATGATTTGTGTTCCATAGTTAAATCTTTAAATTTTTAATAATTTTTTTTTCTGAACACTATTATCTAATCATATCAATAATTTATCATTTTTTCATAATTTTTACCTATAAATTCAAACAAAATTTTTAATTTTTATATTAAAAATTATAGTAGTGACTAGTTGAAGCTAGTTTTTATATTTTTTAATACTTTTGTTTATTTTAATTTTTAGATTTAGTCTATAGAAGATTTTATTTTTTATTTTCAACCCTCTTAGCTACACACACACACACACATATATATTATGTTTTATAACTAAAATGAAAGTGAAGTATATGGCTATTAAAGGTGAAAAAAAATGCCTTAACTATCTTAAACAGTAAATAACATAATACTTCATTATACTATGATATAACTATATTGAACAAAATTAAGGTGACAAATTATATTATTTTATTATTTGTTTTGATACTTTTGAGTATCTATACAGGGTGATTCTTTTATCAAACAACACTCATTATTTCAAAAACTATTGAATTTTTTAAAATTTTTTTTTTTCAAAATTTTGGAACCACCTTGTTCTAGAACTATATATTTTTTAAATATTTCCACCCTTATATTTATCAGGTTAACCATTATCAACTTTTGATTTTCAAATGACAACCTATACTTAAAATTTGATAAACTAAAAAGGCTATTTTTTAAATGAATTTTCACGTTTAAATTTTCATTTTTCGTCAATTCGTTTACAAGATATAGCCTCCCGAAGTTGGGTGGTTTTGGGTGGTGTTTGTGTGTTATAGGTGTATGTTAGGTGGTATTTACACACAAACACCATATAAGTGTTGTTTGATAAAAGAATCACCCTGTATAGTGCTAAGATAGATAATGATAAATAATAATGTTTCTCTCAAACTATTTAATAAAATTCAATATGCAATAACTTGTAATATAAGATGATTACACCTCTTCACCTCTTATTTGTAACGGATTCCTATAAGACAGAAATATTTTTAGACCCGTATAACCTATATCCTGTATTTTTTAGTCCACCTAAACAGAGAAATCAATTGGCACCGAGCGATAACATTATAAAGGGGTTTCTTATATGTTATACATTTTTAAGCCAATATCAATCCATAAATTCAGTAACATCGATGAAATTAAAAAAAAAAAACTTATCGTACCCATAATATTATTATATGACTATAACAATGATGCTGCATCGCGCACATTTCACCGAGTACGAGACGCTGGAACTTGCAGCGCAGACATCTGACTCGAGTGAATTAATTCAAAGTCCAATCGTTTTTCCGTTCACGTTCTTTCTTTCACAATTATATCACAGAGCAATAACGTTGATTACAACTGTTGGAATTTCTCTACATAAATGGAGCTACCGCCGCCGTCGACGATTTTCGAACTTCTCTCCAGCGGGTGGACCGCAACCGAATTCTAAACGGCAAGAACAATTCGAAACGTATTACGAAATTCGTACGAAAATGTCAGTGCATTAAAACTATAATACGAAATCGTGTCCGCCGTGTTGACGACACATTTTCTAATATATCGTTACGAATATAAGATAACGTACAGAGTTTGTCTCGTTTCGGTGTCGTTTTTGTGCATGTTCCCACGCCTGTCAAATCAAGCGTTTAATAATGTGTAAGTACTCATTCGCTCCCTTGCCTAAAGATTGAAACTTACATAGGTATCTACGATATTCGCGAATTTTCAACGCACATTAATAACTCAGATTTTAAAATATTTACATAAATAATAAGTTCTGTTACTTCACCATAATCATCGAAAATTCGGAACGCTTCAAGAAACGAAAAATACTAAATACATCCCTTTTTCCATACAGCCATGGTTTAGAACAATGCTTGTTTTTCATGCACAACCGATTGAAACAGATATCATACAAAGACACTATAAATATTATGAGTACAGAAACATTATGTTAATGACTTCGAATATTAAAATACAATAGGTGCTCGAGTTTCTTAGTAGATTAAAACAAAAAAAAAATATTTTATACCTACCTCCACGCCTAAACATTGAAACTTTCATAAAATTCACGATATTCCGTATATGAATAATGCTAAACGTGTATAAATAACAAAGTTTTTAAATATTTATATACATTATATATTCTAAGAAATCATCGAAATGCTATTAAAAAGTAAATACGTTAATGTTTTTTCCAATTAAGCTATTTTTTTCTTTTTAGCGAAATTGAATTATGTAAATTCAGTTTATGTTTTAAATATGTATTAGTTAACATTTTTTTGAACATATTAAAGATGAAACTAACAATAATAACAATACGAATATTCACAATAGTGAGCCTACTTAACACAACCAATACACAAAACAATTAGACTACAGAAACTCAATATATTTTTACTTCAAGTATTGAAACACCAGCATTAGTTGTAAAGTTTTTTATAATAGATGCAAAAAAAAAAACATGATAAATATTTTTTACCGAATTTAGATTCTTCATAAAAATTATGATTCATAGTGGTTTTAGAAGTTTTAGAGAATGGAATTTAAAAACTGAAAACATAAAGATTGTGTTTCAAAAATATTTACCTATTAGGAACAAAATATGTGTCGTCAAGTACAAAACATGGTTATATTAATTTTGTATATACCTATAACTGTATAGCATGTGATATCGAAGCGAAAGGCTATAGTGTGATATTATTATTAAGTGATTTGCATATTACCCCCCTTTTTTTATTTAACGTGTTAAAAACAAATATTTTTACCCGTTTTTGATCATAATCCATTTAATTTTCCACGTGGTGGTTGGTTTTTAATACTCTTACGATAACGCTTTAAATGAAATAAATAATATTATATGTAGGTAATGAAAATTCAGCGTTACTCTCTGTCTATGGAATAGCTGAAAGTAGTTTATTTGGAATAAATTAATTGCAAATATAATATAGGTATTATATATACTATCATAAAACCCATCTTTAAAATTGTATCGATCAGTTCAAGTTGATTATGACGTCGCAAGTGATTTTTTTCATAAATAGGTAACCGCAAGGTTATGTAATTAAATATAATTATAAAAATATTAAACTACAATAATTATACACGTAATATGCTGCAGGTATCTACAAATAATAATTTCAACGAACGTGTATTTGATATGAAATATTGTAATTTACCGGAAAAAAAATAATAATAGTTCCAAAAACGCAATATATCACACGAATATGTCAATTAGTAATATTATGTAGGTATACGTGTAATGAACAAACTGAATAAATCAACACCAAAAAA
Source organism: Diuraphis noxia (assembly GCF_037042655.1). NCBI lineage: Eukaryota > Metazoa > Arthropoda > Insecta > Hemiptera > Aphididae > Diuraphis > Diuraphis noxia. The sequence continues at coordinate 57,609,540 of NW_028301711.1, forward strand.
AAATAATTGTCTGTACAACAGCACAATATGTACCAACAATCAACATACTAGACATGATCGTAACATATGGCGCTGTGTATTGTGTATTAGTTTGAGCTTAAAGTGCAAAGGTGATAAAAAATGTTAAAAATATTTTTTTTTTTCGTATAACGTGTTCATTTATATACAATAATATTAATATAAAACGACACCAGTGGTATAATTGTTATTCGCCTTTCTCGAAGTCACCATTTATTGTTGAATAAACAACTGCAACTATATACTTACTATTGTATTTTTCGTTGACCTCGTGACATATATCTACGTCGTTAGCGACGAATTCATATTCTAAAACACCAGGTGGTACCTCAATAATTCAATAATGACCAAATGAACAAAAATAAAAGCAAACCACAAACGAGACACCTTATAACCTAAATAAGGTATATTATATGTAGTTTAGTTATTGATTTTATATGATTTTCATATTTTAATATATTTTTGTGAAGCATATAGGCGTTGTGTAGGTACAATCAACATCAACAATGCGATCGATAAGAATCAATTTTAATAGTATTATTATGTTAACGGTTAAGTTTTTTGTGTTTTTTTTTTTTTTTTATCTCGATTCTCAGTGCCGTCCAATTGGCAGTCATCGGCTGATGACAGCTTGACGGGAAATTACTGTTGTCTAGCTACCAGAAGAACTTCAAAAGTTGAAAATAAATTCACGCATAAAAAATGAAAACAAAAAACATCAAACAAACATCGCGTGGATATCACACATCATACAATATATTTGTATTATTGGTATTACATAACTATATGGTGAGTGAGTGGCAGGATAAGCCATTCAAACGATGTTCCGATTCGCAATCGTATACTGTGTGAAACAAATTACTCGTCGTAACTCCTGCAGCACAAAGAAGAAAGAGACGGAAACGCACAAACGAGTAACATACATATTTTGAATCTTCACTTAGGGTGTAGTAAAATCCGAAAATCGAATGAAACCCATTATTTAAAAATAAGTACACGATAAACCAAATATAAGAAACAGGAAAAAAAACTGTTTGAATTATTAACTTTATTTAAATGTCGTGCGCGTGGTATCTATAATGTAATAATTAACATATTTATGTTAACAGTGATTGGGCGACAAAACACATCTCTATTTATGGGAAAGCATACATTAGGTAACTAGTCATACTATATTATACAACAAAATTTTAAACAATGAAATATCTACCTATATCAAACTGTTAACCGGACCGTAGACAAATACGTTATTTTTCATTGCTGATTCTGAATTCAATTTTAAATTTATTTCAAACACACTCTTGATTTGCGCGCTGTCATTGATTTTATGTATTACCACTTACTAACTACAAAAGTTACGTATTAATAGCCATTTAATGCTTGCACACTAAACCGTTATTAATATATTATAATAATGACAATAATTTTTGATTGACTAACAATGATATTATTATTATCACAAAATGTATTAAAATATATACTTGCTTAGGTATATGTTTGAAGAAAAAAAGTCACGAGTCCAATTTGCTTGGTTGGCATCAAATGAGATTTTATAGATTTTTTTAGAAATTACATTTTGTTTTATTCGATAAGTATTTTATTATAGTAATATGTTACAAATATTGTTCATACAATTCGATAAAAATTTATTACTACTTGTCTAACATAAATCAAAAAAATAACCATTTGTTGGAAGCAAAATAATTGAATTAGACAAATGCTTTAAAAACAACCACAGCTATAACAAAAACTCATCACCAAATAATTTAGTGTAGCGTTGAAGATTCATGAGATCGAAGCTGTTTGAGGTTTCATTTGAAAATATAAATATAATTTTTTACTTAAGCGTTCAAGGAGACGATGATAACTCGGAATGGTATATTTACAGATGATATAAAATATAATAAAATATAGTTTATATTATACCATTTACAATTGGTCATATTTACTCAGATATAATGTCACGTGATGGTTTTATGGAAGGCTTATATAAATTACCGGTAAATACGTTTTTATTACAGCAATAATATTATGTGTTATGTCCTTTTTCGTAATCATAAAATGCGTACGACGGAAATAGGTTTAAAGTTCATATATCAATATATGCGTATAATGTTAGTACTTATTTAAATAACGAGACAAAGTAAAATATACACTAAAGCATACATTTTTCGCGCTTTTCGTTGTATATGATGTGTGTGACTGCCTATGTACTTATATACGGACCGTTTGCGGATTGAACAAGCCAACGGGCCCAGTGACCGAATAATACAACAACTTTTTTACAGAGCGGAGAATAACAAAAAAAAAAAACAAGTCGGTACTTTTTTTAAAATAAAAAACACCGTATAGGGCTGAATATAATGTACTGCGGATAGTAAACTGCATCCGAAACAAGTGCGATAAAGTAATATGCATATAATAAGTGCTTCTCGTAATAAATTAGGCGCTGTCGTTGGATATCATGTTATTTTATTAATATTATTATGCACGTACACTAATAATAATATTACAGCCGTTAAAATGATTAAAATTAAACTTCCACACTGAGCTGCACAGTCAACGTATCGTGGTTGAAACTCGATCGACTGCGCACACGATTCGCGCATAATTGTTTTTTTGTGAAAATTGTAGGAAGTGATTGGGTTTAAGATTTTAGTTTTTTTGAATGCTTGATGCTGGATGAATACTTAATTCCATCCAGTTAAGTAGTAGTTGGTTGGCGTATTTCTACAGCACAAAAATGTTTTGAAAATCGGATTTTGAACTGGTATAAATATAGTTTTCTAAGTTATATTTCACAAAAGTATATAACCTGCGTTCAGACTAACAAAGTCACATAAAATAAAAAGTATACCTACATCGATTAATTTAATTTCTTAAAATGTGGTAATCAAATAATTCAGTAGAGTGTAACCCGAATAACCCTATTTCAAGACCACGGTTCGTGTAGTAAGTATAAGTCAGCATACTTCTTAACTGGATAGAATTAAGTATAAATATCCAGTCTTGATGTATTGTTAAGAATATTCGTTAGTATACTCATTTTTCATGCAGATATTACTTTAAGTAATAAAAATAAAAAATATTTCTTAAATATGTCTTTGAAGTGGTCAATTTAAGACATCATTCATTTGATAAAGGGCTGATTATAAAATAATATGTGGACAATAAATATGCATACTAAACATATATTTTATTTTAGTTACCTACTGAGAAAGCCAAATGGGCGTATAACTCGAACACAGAAAACATTTAACACAGAGACAGTAATACTGTAATCCCATAAATAAATAATGAAGACAACTGGACAAAAAAAAAAAAACGGTTCCCTGACTTTTGTTTCGTTATATTATTGTTTATATAGGTAACTAAATTATTTTGAAAAAAAAAATGATAATAATGAATAGGTCAAAGTCTTTTATTGTGTAAAACGTGCACTGCTCCGTTTAAAAATTATCGGATACTAATAATAATAACAATAATAATACGTTGTAACATATCGTATCAGATTGATATTGAATTGAATAAAGTAATAATAATAATACGTAAATTACAATAATATATGTCAAACAATGGAGCACATAATATATCCATCGCTCGTCAGTATTATGGTCTGCTCGAAAAATTCGTCGGGTTAGATTTTAGTCTTTATCTACCCTATGTTGATTTAAATTCATAATATACGAAATTGTAATGTCCGAGGTGATAGAAGGAAAATGAACACTGAAATAAGAGGACAGTGTTCAGGTATATATAAATAATTCAAATTAAATTTTATTAAATTAATTACTTATATTTAAAAATTAAAGGAATCTTTTTGAATTCGTCCTATATAATGCGAGAAGGAAAAATATGATTTTCGTCTAACAAAATATGTCATAATAATGACGTGTGTATATTTCCACCAAATAATAATATGCGGCCACTAGCAAACACTTAGTATTTCTCTTCCTTTCTCGTAATACTACACGGACTAGCGAGGGCGAAGCACATCAACATTAAATCAACGTGTTGGACGCATTACAGTAATATGTTTCATAAACACGTAAATGACGTCATACAGACGATCCTTTTAATGGTATTATCTTGTGAAACACGCCGTTGTAACATTAAAAGTAAACGAACATTCATGATGTTGTATAGAGTGCATGGGAAGACGAGAAGAAGACATCTAGGGGAGGGAACAGCAGTAGCGAGAAAAATTGGGTTTCTACATGAAATAAATTTTAAAAGCACTGTTTTTGCCTCAGTGAAATGATATACTTAATGCATAAGCGTTATATGATTCATTTTGTTTGTTTTTCATCGAAAATTTTCATAAATCAAACCGATCAAACATATTATATGTGTTAAAGCCATTAAATCAACTGAAAATTATAACTACGTATTATTATTTTTATATTCATTATTATTTATTACATTTGTTAACTATTTAACTATTTTAAACAGCTTTAGTTAAGTCAGTATATTTCTATAATACGAACGGTTATCGCACTCAAATTTGATCAATAACATTATATTATTAGAGATGTTAATAAACACACAATACATGATGATATAATTTTATATTTTTATATCACTACCTAGCCAATCGGTTATTTCATCGTAACAAGTGAATTTTCTATTTGTAGATTAATTTGTCCTTACGATATTAATGTTTTTCATTATAATATTATGTAAAAAATGTCAGTACATTTTTTAAATTATCTCTTTTTGGGGAGATATTTAATATATTTTCAAATCAAACTTGAAGAAAACGTACTATATACTATGACTTAAAAATTGGTTTGGTTATTACTTATTATATAATTGGTAAATAATTGCAATAAAAACTGATAGTTTAGTTCATGTTTAGTCAATCGGTTAAAACAATATAATATTAATATAATGAATGCTCGAAAATCATTTTTAAAAAAATAGGTCTCGAGAAAATAAAAATGAATAAGTTACCTAACTTTTATTACCTCATATATAGGTAATAACAATGTTAATTAACATTAAATTTTAAAATTAGTTACAAACAATTATAACGAGTTCTATTTTGCAATGATAAAATTTCCTCCCCATTTCAGGAGTTATAATCGTTTATGAATGTCATCATTCACGGTAACATAATATATTATATTATATTATGTATTATCATATAAGCAATGTTAGTTATCGTTTACAAATAAAATCCAATCTATTTCACTATCAAATTTATACCTAGTAGCTAACAGACAATTTTAACATAATTCAGTACACTTTGCATTCTAAACACTCAATAATAATAAATTATTTTTTAATTTATTTGAATTCATAAAATGTCTATTTGCTGTATATTATAAGCAGCTAAATACGACGTGAAAAAGTTCGAAGAGTTTCAGAGATTTAATTTTTTGGTTAAAAAATGTTTAAATTGTCGAATAAGTTAGATGTGGGATACAAGATGAACGCACGCTTTATACTATAAAAAAGAAATTATATAGATAGTTACACTCAGTAAGTTTAGGTGACAACCACATACGCGATGCCAACACACCACGGCTATCGAATTAAAAGTTTTTTCTCTCCACCTGCAACTATCTAGTAACGATTCGCGAACAAGACGATGAACAATGTGCGATACCAATGCTTAAGCACCACAATTAATTGTCTATCGGGGTTACCCAACTATAACCTGTTAATTATACACAATACTCATACCTGGTATAATCGGTGCCATATTCATGAAATTTCCGTCAAATATACACACTTACCAATATTTTCTGTCTTTTTTGATCCATCCCTAATCAAACTTTTACGTATCATAATGAACATACGATCTGTTTTATTATTATCATTAATATTTACTATACTTTATGTATTTATGTGTGATATTTTTTTTCTTGTTCAAACAGGAGCTTAAAACCACTATCTAAATATTATACCGTTTAAATGAAGAGATCAATATGGAAGTGATGCTTTATTATCCACATGAATTTAAATAGGCGATAATTTAGAGCCTTTTCCTAAATATATATTCACCTAAAATTCTTTCAAAAAGAAAAAAAATGAATTTTTTAAAACACGAACGAAGTGAAGATATGTCATGACGCCAAGAGGTCAGTGAGACGCGCCTTTGAGGACGTAGTCGGTGACAAAGGGTCGCCGAGAAGACGCCGCATTCTTTATTATTATTATGTTCTACAGACGTCGGCAACGACAAAAGGGATCGTCGCGACTGTACGGTGTGCGTGACGATACACAACATATATATGCGTTTATGACATGCACTTTTTGATAGTGCTGCGTGTGTGCGGCGTACCCAGGTATGCACACCACCCAACTCGGGTGGGCGTTTACGAAGAGAGTACTAAGTAAAGGACGTGGAGCATTTCGGTTAAAAGCTCTCGAGAATTACTGCGGCGGAAAAGCTTTCATTCGAACGTGATCAAAATTATATTTTCTTGCAGACCGTACGATACAGTGGTGGCAAAGGTGTGGGTAGGGGGTGAATGATAGACTATGAGGAGAAACACTCCACTTCTGCCGGTGTTCGTACAAACTGTATCGATTGTGTGTGGAGGGGAAATCACTTTTGCGTGTCCGACACGAACATTATACGTCGAGCGACCAAATCAAATTTTTCGACCAACCTCCGGTGGTCTCGATTCTGTCCATGTCTGTGTCTCTATCACACCATTCTTTATATCATATATCATGTACCTAGGTATAATTCGGTCACCGCGTCGGTACGGAGAGACGAATTCCGCGGAGAAAGAAAATCCAAACAGCCGACGTGGTACATAATAATATAATAATATGTGCCTACTATATTATACACTATACCGGTATAAAATATATACGCCCCGAGAAGAGTAGTTTTTTCCTCTCATCGTATCGACCACAACATCACCAACCGCAATATCCACCACTCTACATCCAAATTGGACACGTTGCGTATTACATTTTACGCGCACACACACACTCAGACATCTCGAAAAACTCGATGACAGTCCACATGCACCACGACGTCATAATAATATTATGCCCTATATTATTTTAAAAATACATTTCCCCGTGCTCGTGGGTCGTCACAAGTTGTTTTCTCGTCAGCGACGCCACGCTCACGTGGATTCAATGAATATTTGAGTTATTTACGACTGTTTAAAATATTAATTTAATAATATGTTGTTGTTCCGTTGTTCGGAAAATTATGATATGTATTTTTTTAACAACCATTGGTAAATTTCTTAAGATTCGACTGATCGGTCAATTGGAAATCAATAAGTGCACCTACGCCGTGTATTAATATTATCACTCTGTGGTAGATATATCATGTGCATAGTATATGTTTATGCATAACTTGGGCGATCACCAAGGTGGTTATCACCCACCTTAACCTATGCGAATCACTCGAAACACGTATGTCCATTGTCCGTTGCACTTGTATTAAACAACGTATATTACAGCTACTTCAATGTATACAATATTATAATATAAGTAAATGTGCAATTATATTCATCCGAAGATAAAACAAACTAATAGTAACTACATAATATTATTTATTAGACTATATACAAAGTATAGGTACCTACCCTAAGCGGATAGCATACATTAATATACGCGCGATAGCGGACGATATAATTCTAAAAACGACAATGTAGAGTAATATTATACTATTTCATTATTTTAAATGAAAATTTCAAATATTCAACGCTATCAATAAAGAAATAATCAACAGCTTTGCAGGTAAACATGATTTCATTATAGACACAATTTAAAGAAGTGGTTTGGTGTGGCACGGTGGTTGTAATCAATCATAAAACGCAACCTGACAGTAAGCACCGACAGGTAACTGTAGTTCCTGGATGGGTGTCCACCCGGGTTCTAGGTGCCAAGTACTTGTCACACATACATATACTTGACCAAAAGCCAACCACCTCCTCCACAATTAAATACCTACTAATAAAAACAGTCTAACAGTCTTATTTGAAATTACAGTCTAACTGAAAAAAAGTGTTGTGTGTGTGTGTGTGTGTGTGTGTGTGTGTGTGTGTGTGTGTGTGTGTGTGTGTGTGTGTGTGTGTGTGTGTGTGTGTGTGTGTGTGCGTGCGTGTGTGTGTGTATGTTATGTAGATGTATTAAAAACCAAAAAAAACGAAACATGATCATACAAGGTGCATCAAGAGGACATCCATCTAATTGTTTTCAGGGGTTGGAGGACGGATCGCGTGTGAAAAAATATGTCATCACATTATGATAATATGGTGGCGATACACTCCTTACTTGAGCAAAAGTCAGCGTGTATAGTATAGGTATATTAAAATGAGAACCAATTCACTAGGGGGTCGGCCATGCGTTATTACGACGAAAATCTTCAGTACAATCCAAGATTCTGTATGGGTACTATACTATTGCTTTTACTGTATACATAATATCGTATGCGAGATGCGACTGGATTTAAAGATTATAAAAATGACGAGTTTCCTCGGTCGCATTTTTTTCACGGCGCACGATTACTTTTTGACACGCGTAATCCAAATGTATTCAAAACGTTTACATAACCAGAGGGTGTAATGCCAAACGGCAGCGCGTAAGCGCACGCGCACAAAATATTATATATATAATTCCTCATGGGGTGAGTATTTTTTTTCTACAAATACATATATATCAATTCAGTATATATATATAATATATATATACATAATACGTATATAGGTACAGTCTATATTATCTTTTTTTTCTCTTCACGTTTTGTCCTATATCTCGTTATCTGAATTCAAGCCAATATTTTATTTTCCGTACACCAAACGGGTGTATAAATATAATCTGTTTTATTTTTTTCTTACTCCGACATACTCGAATCCATAAAATAATGTCTTTTCAAACTATTCTGCAAGTATAGACAATATTTATTTCGTTCCAACACATAATTCCAGTGTTAAGTTTCAAATTTGTCATCATAGCTGATTGCGAAATATGTGTATTTGCTGTGGAAGAACAACATTTATTTTTGTTAAAACAAAATATGTTTGATAGAAATATCGATAACAGTTGATTCATAATTATTTAATATTATAATACCGATGATAACAATATTATTACAATTTACAAGACGTAATTCCTAAGCAAAATACACGTTTGAAATGATAAATCGAAATTCTAAACTTAAAATTCACAGTAACTAGTTAACTATTGACGTCGGACGCAATACCAATCCGATTATTAGTAGATGCAAATTGGATCTAGGTATAATATGACGTAATTACCAAAACGAAAAAGCATGTTTACGACAAAAACTAAAATCGATCGGAAGACAACAATATTTCTCACGAATCTGTTATAATAATAGTTGTCTTTAGTTCAAGTACTTTTATACATATATTATTATGCACTTACCCAAGTTCTTGTTTAATTAATTCCCATGTGTATTTGTATGGTTTGTATGTGATATTCCCACCTTATGAATTATTCATCATAACTGACTTTGGTCTATTTCCAAAGTAAAACGCTAGCAAATGATTTATTTTCTATAAATTTCCGTGGCTTCAATCAAAGTGCAAACATCAGATATTATTAATTTTCGTCAATACGAATAAACACATTGCATGTACATCGCAATAATATATTAATGAGAGGTATCGTATAAGAAATCGTCTAAGTCATCGTCTATCTTTAATGCTAGATAATTGCATGGTATTGCATGGTTAACGATGATATATTATTGAATTTGATGTCCAAACGCATATTATGCTTTGAAGTTTCCTAGATCAAGGTTTGTAGATTTTTTTAAGATTTTTAACCTCCAAAAAAAGAGATATTATGTTATGTATATATTCACAATAATTACTCACATAATATTTATCATATAATATGCACATATTGAAATAATAAAAAAATAGTATTATTAACAATAATAACTAATGATCATATTAACACGTTGTTTATCGATCACGGTAATGTTCGTATAGTATACAGTGATGTATAAATACAAAAAAAAAAAAATTATGTCCATTAAGCTTGTTAATTTTCATCCTATATATTTGTCTAAAGGTTTAGTAAGTCAGTCAGGAAAAGTTTACAACAATTAAGATGAATAGGAACGATACTATAATATTATGCATAACATATTGAACGACAAATGATTTTAATTTTGTTTTTATAGAAAAGAAACTCGATTTTTATAATTGAAACGATTTCAATGGTTTTATTCATACTTATCTTCTCGATACCATCTCGATGGACCATACAGATTGATCAGCTGAAGCAGCCGTAACACGATATATTTTGACCCATTAATAATTATTTCAATACAAACAAACGAAAGCACACCGCAATGACATGTTATGCAATGATGATACATGACATGTCTTAAGGATGGAACTCAACACGGCGTAATGAGTAGGTACACAATTATATATTATGTGTTATGCAAGTACAATAAATAAATAAATACGATAAAAAACATGGTATGTATAATATAATATTTATTATACCCTCAGTTAGATTGAACGAGATCTACCGATAACCCGACCTGACGCACGTGGGCGGCAGCGGATGGATCGAATTGATTTCGAAAAACTCGAACTACACGATTGGTAAAGAAACCTACAAAGAAAAAAGCTAAATCGACTATGTAAAATTAACGAAAATTTTAATTTACAAAACTGGTTTTATACGTGTTTATTATAAGTCCCGACGTTCTATTAGTCTTCGTGTATTTCAGTTTAATAATATTGTTACAGAGCGGTTGTCGTCTAGGGTTTATGATTTGTATATACTAAAAATGAATGCACTAAAATAGCTAAATATGCATGATATACATTTTTTAACCAAGAGAGAAGGTGCATTGGACACCAATGCTTTTATCCTGTATAAATCTCCAATAATTCAATAAAAAATTCCGGACGGTTATATTTTATATAATTTGTACAATATGATCAACAAACTTAGATTGAGTTTTAATTAATTACGTTTTTTTTTTTTTTTATACCTTGCAAAAAAAAAAAAACTGAAAAATGTATCAAAGCTAGATAAAAACCTAAACATTGACTTGAATACTTATTTTGGAAAATTAAATATTAATGCTTGAGTCTCTAGTCTATATCTAGACGTCTAAGTTTTGAAAAAAATATCTAACTAAGAATACATGCAATGGAAAACGTTAATAAAACATGTGAAATCGTAAACATCCTAACTGTAGGTATAAACATATTATGACACCTAGCTATTAATAATACAGTAATAATATAGTTACACTTTTTTTCATACACAAAATTTAGGATATCGCACCTTGAAATGACAGCAGTATATGTATATTCACATATCAATAATGAATAATAAGTCACTAAAATCAAACATTTTTGTACACAGGTATAATTTGTTGTGTTGAAATGAGAAATGGAATAAAGTAATTCTCTATTTTATTGCATTCGCGCTTGTAAGAAAACAAATTTAAATCGCAAGTTCGCTCCATGTATATATATATAACCATCTACATACCTACCTCAAAGACCAACATTGGTTATTGATTCAAACGCCCACTAATGTATTTTATAGAAAACATTGCAATTCAGATAAAAAATATTTACATATATAGTTCCTACTTTTTAACACACTCTTTTTTAGTTACACAGTCGCAACTTATGTTCGAGCAAACAAATTCAAATTTGGAATTTATAATAATTTGAATATCTACACAGAGTGTCATTTAATGTTTCTAAAGGATTTCCCATGTTATGTGTAAGCACACTTTGTTCTGGCTTACGAGATATTCAACTAAAATCCATTTCAAAAGCCCGATTATCGAAATATTATCTTGTCACAACGGTGGTATTATGACAAGAACAAAAAGCGTAATAAAAAGGTACAACCTAAAAATTGATAATACATCAAACACATCTTAAACGGTGATATAAATGCATTTATAAATATTAAAGTTTTAATGAGCTTATGATTCGATGAACGAAAATTTTTAGCAGGAAATAATTATTTAAAGAAAATTGTGTTTATTGTATTCAGTGGTTATCTGCCGATAATATAACCCGCAACGAATTATTATTTTATACGATGTACAATGGCGGTGTAGCTTGATTAGCTGCACATTTTTTGTTGTTGACCAGGCGTACATTTGTTGGTAGCAAGTTAACAGATCCTAAACAAACGCTAACAATTATATCAAATAAATATCATCGAACACAATATTATTAGAGCGTAATAATTGATTTTCAATCTCGCGTAGAAAATATGGTAAGTACCTATTACCTACAGGATAATTCATGAGGTGTAAAACACTCATTATTTCTAAAAATTGACTTTGTTCAACTTTTTTTTTCAAAATTTCAGATCCATGCTGTTCTAGAACTATATATTTTTTTTTTTTTTTAATATTGTTCACCCTTGTATTTATAAGTTTATAAGTTGGTTGGTTTTGGGAGGCTATATCTCGTCAACGGATTAATGAAAAATGAAAATTCAAATGTCATGAAAATTCATTAAAAAAATATTTCAAATGAATTTGAAATTTAAAAGTTGATAGTGCTTAACCTAATAAATATAAGGGTGAAAATTATTTAAAAATATATAGTTCTAGAACATCGTGGATCTAAAATTTTGAAAAAAAAATTTTTTTTTAATAAATAGTTTTTAGAAATAATAAGTGTTTTATGCTTCATGAATTACCATGTATTATATTATGGTATATAATTATTGTTTAAAATTCTGAGTGGAGTGATGAATTTCCATTTAGAATATAGTTCATACTTTTCGGGGGTCGAAATTAAAAAATATCCAACTATAATAATAATACTCATAGTTCGTTTATCATATTATGTAACTGAAAAAAAAATATAAACAAATATACATAATTTTTTCAAAATAATTAATTCAGCAATTTAGTTTATAATAATTAAGCTAAATTGTGGGAGAAACAAGATAATGACGAATAACGGTTTTGGTTATTTTATTATAATCTAAAAATATTATGTGTGTGTATTCGAAAGAACGTTTATCTATTATTATATTAAGTACATAATGCAATTTTCAAATGCAATGTTTTGGTAAAAATAAATTCAACCAACCGTATTATTACTAATAGGTAGTGATATATTAATATATTCTGATAGACCTCCTTCGTTCAAAATCGTTTTTCATTATTAATAGTTTATCATTGAATTAAAATTCAACACATAATGAGCAGTTATCTACTTCCCCCCTTTTTAGTAGCATATATTGTTACTGTTACACTGTCGCACTGGTAAAATACAATTAAGGTAAATAAATATTATACAAAATGATGAAAATTATTATTTTGAAAACGTTTGATTTCATAAACGCGTTTAGACTGATAGCAATATTCGCATTATACGCCAATTCTGAGATAAATTTATTGTTCTGTTTTTATTTTTTATTAATAATACTCGAGGATTCGAGCTCAATCCCATCCGTACTCGCGTACAAAGAATATATGAGAAGGTCGACGTGTGTCGAACATCAATGCGGAAATTCTTTGATTTTTTTTTTTCATATTTAATCCATTTTAAAAGGAACGAATCATTTAACTATCGGATAAATACGCTTTAAACAGCGTAAAATGTAAAACTATTGATTACTTTGTTTTATTATATTTTCTTAATCAATTTAAAGTCGAAATCCCGTGTAAAAAACACTGGTGGAACGCGTTAAATAATAAAATTATAATTTTTAAATAAAATAATTTTCGCCTTAAAATATAAACATGAAAAACTCAACGAGCACAGACTATTCACCTAATGAGAGGTAGACCGACTACCGATTGCCACAATAATTATAATCAGTAAAAATATGATTAAGTAATTCTATGCAGCTCAATAGGAGAAAGTGAAGAGTATGCGTATTACTCTCCGGAATACATAACAAGCGACTTTGAGCTGGCTGTAATAGACAAAAGCAAACCAAACACGAATTCCCATCAAAACCTAAAGGTTAATTATTTCGCTTATGCCAAAGTGTGTGGCGAAAATGTAAAAGGTCTTGGTTTATTCATCGAGTATGGAACTATGGAGTTAATGAAAACGTCAGCATCAAAGCATCTAGGACGGTTATCTCTTACATTTTTTTCCCCGAAAAGGAAATTCCTCATATATTCAAACGAATTAAAGAAATTATTATACCTTACCACAACACAAATAACTTTATACGGTTGTTTGAGGATAATAAATTATTATGTTTTAGAGGTAAATAATTCATGGTATCATACGACTTTATGTAATGTGCAATACCGAACACAGGAATAATCCACTTTTTTCCCCTCCAAAATGGTAAATTTATTAAATCATAGATACTTACAATATTTAATAATACTTCTTAATAATTCTTAATCATACCGTTTTTTCTAAATTCTGTGTTATGTTTATTTCATAAATATAGTAGGTACATGAGTCTCTTTTACGGTCTCGAACGATTCTGGTGCTAAATATCTGCGATGTAATGAATTGTTATGGAGAGCTCACACGTTTTAATCTTATGATAGAACTTTAGAAAAATCAATGTAAGGCTGAAGGGGATACCGAAGCAATTTCTAGAAGAATTTCAAGTCAAAGTCCGTTTAATTTTCAGCAGCTACGTGAATCACGATTAAAGATGGTTTTTAATATTCCTGAGGGTAAGACCTTTTTTGAGGATCATCATGGCGTATAATATTGCTCAAAACCCCCTCATAAAATTTGTTTGATTTTGATTACTATCATATCAATTATTTATCCCTACTTGCATTTTTATTAAATATTTCTAGTATTATATTTATTATTTATAACGAATATTATACAAAGCTAAATTTTGTATCGCAATATTATATTATCAATATAGTTAAATTTGTTTTCGATATTTTTTAAGGGTAAGTCTTTTAAAATTATAATGGAGAATATAATTTAAAAGTAATATTTATAATGACAATATTCTATATTGTGTAGTATAAGATTACAATTGTCAATCGAACGTGCCTGTAGGGATTTTGGTTTTTAGTCGATCTTCCAAGAGCATTAACTAACAAGTAGGTAATATAATCAGACATGTTACTTACAAAAATCAATAATTATTCCTTGACAGAATTTTATGCGTACAACGATAATATTAAAACGTGTCTTTTATACAGTTTTATCGTCACATAAATAACACATAATATATATATAACCTATTTTATATATTTGGTTTTTGAGTCGATATTTTGCGTTCGTATATATATATATATATATACTTATTTATTTTATGGATACAGTTATGCAGAATTTATTATCACATATGATACCTACCTCTAATATATTAAAATACATTTGTTCCACAAAATCTGAAATGGAAATTTCACCCGCTTCTTCCACTGTTTCTAGAAAGACAAAATTTAGTGTACCCACTTAATTCCACACACATATATTTATTTACAATATAATATACGCACCCAAGGGAGGTTGCCACAATGGTATACTGCTGTGCAACGAATATACAATATTCCATAAAACGTGAAAGTAGTTCAATATTATGATAATTTATATGCCCGTAAATCACATCGAAATTATATTTCCATAAAATTTGTATAGAAAATGGTAAATGAAAAAAGTGAAAAAAAAAATAATTTGATTGGAATATGACGCTGTCGTTGGTTTCATATACTTACGCGTCTTCGATTGATATCGGTTGATTCGATTTAAAAAATTTTTATTAAAACAATGAGAAAATAATTCAATCTAACATTAAAAATTCAAATATTTTGTCAATACTATACCTACCTATACTTTTATATTTATATTTAAATATATCAAGTAAGCTTAAAACCAAAAAATAAAGATATTCTTTTCCATAATACAATCATACTATACATGAATCATTTTCTAAATTAACTATATTTATTTATTTTTGTAAATGGTGTTAAAGATAGGATGTATTACCAAAGAAATTATGTATATCGTAATGTTTATGGTTTGTAACAAAATAAATTAACGAATTTCCAATAAAAAAAAAATGAAATCACACCACATTGGTGAAAAATAAAGAAAATGTGTACATTTCTAAAAGAAATTATAATACATAGATTATTTAATATCATGAGAATACTATATGTATAGTTAACTTCATATTATTGTGAACATAAATATACATTTTATTACACAATTATTATACACATTTTGTAGCATTAAAAAATTGTTTCTTAGTAAATTGATATCAAGATCATATGAAAATGGAATGATTTTCAATAACCATATTATAATATGATTGAAATAATTATTCAATTTCAAGATAAAATGTAACTATAATTGATTATTTAATTAGTTGGATTGAAAAACTTAACACTTAACTTTCATTCTAAAAATAAATTAAAAACCTTTATTATGACATCGTATCAATTATTTTTTATAAATTACTATTAGTGCAGTCGAATTCACGAAATCTATTACATCAAACAAAAACTTATCAAATATTATGAACATAATTCAATTTCAGACATATGTTTACAAATTTTTAAAACATTGAAAACAATTTTTACTTATTATTTACCCTTATTTTAATTCAGTTTTCATACCTATGAGATAAATTATTTGTAAATTTATATTATATACCTATGCAATTATTTTAATTGTATTTTACATTTTCCAAACATTATTCATAAATGTATTTAACCGCATTTTTATACATAAAATACTTTTTTCGTAAAAATGTAGTGCCTGGTAAAAGTATGTTATGTTGTAACTTCCGATGCTCATTTGTATTATAAATTTCGATTGAGTGATTCATTCTAATCAGTTGAATACCTACCTTTATATTGTAATTAAAATTGGACGTATCCCGAATACACATTACAAAATTAAATATAACTGTCTCCTTTGAAATATTGTAAACAACGTCAAAGTTGGAATGTAACTTTGTTATTTATTTATTTTTTCATATAAATCCATTGTCAAGTTATACTATAGAGTACCTATGATTATTTTAATTAGTAGGTCTGTTATCACTACTAAAACAAAAATTGTGTCTCGCAAAAATAAATAAAATATAATATATGTGTGAATGAATTCGTAGAAATAAACTCAGGTGGCACCAGTGAAAATTGTGGTTTTTAGGTATCTGTTTCTGATTTTCTATCCAATAAATAAATACCAGATACAAAATACACAACCATAAAAAATCAATCAGAGTCATTTCAAACATTATTTTCCTCTTAACTATAACTATAATTTTAATAATTGTTAATTAAATTAAGAGTCTACACATTTGCATGTATTAACAATAACGAATGTTCCTAAACGCTGTAGATTATAATGTTTTGAAATAGGTACACACAAATTAATTTAAAATCTTAATTTATTAAGATGTTATTATCTCATCAGTTGTTAAACGTTCATATTTATTTTAATTAAAACGTTTAAGTGTATATATAATCATATTTTTATATAATATAGTATGCATTTTAGATGGGCGTTTAATGGAATTAAGATAACTAGGTTAGTGTAATCAAACTGTTATTATATAAAATACAATCAGCTAATTAAAATATTTTGGTGATGATCATCGCTATTTAACTAAATTATAAACACCATAAACCAAAAACCCCCAAAACTCCTGCCAAAACCTGATAAAAGCTATATAATGTCTAGGTAGTTATCGTACACATACTCGTATATATTTTTAAAACAAAAATTATTGAGTCAAATAATTGTGTTTTAAGAATACTTGAACGATTGATTAGGAATAAGTAATAGCTATTAAAATGATATGCATTGGTATTTTCTGCGCGAAAAGCTTCAACTATTATACTCGAATGCTATATTATTCAAACAATATTTATTATTATTTAGGAAAAGTCAGTACACTTATTTAAATAGGTGTTCTGAAAATGTTTAATGAGAACGGACTGGACGAGAACCAAATGGAAAAAGCGATCCGAGAAAATCCTCTGGGGCAATTGCTTGGTTGTAATCGTATGAGTAATAACAAAATTACAACAATCATAAAGTTGAATACATCATGACAAACAAGTCCACCCGTTCCCGCCATGTTGTCGTTAGTCGGTGTAAAATTGGCTCCATCTGAAATTCACCCATTGTTCACCCCTGCACAGGCCATCGGGTCAATTTGGTCGAACACAATATAATATAGTATTTTCTCAAGAGGGATAATACGCATTATTTGTTTAGTCCATTATTATTCCGTTATACGCGTAAATCAAGTATGATATTATATGGTTAGATATCGGAGCGCGTAATACAGTTTCGGGGCACCTATTCACACCAAGTGCACAGGAAACACACCATTTGCATAGAGAAAATCGAATTAATTATCGTCCCGCAAGCATACAACATACATGTACATATAAAATATACATGTGTGTATGCACAAGCCTCATAAATATTTACACAGAATGTCTCACCGCGAAGTTTGTCGTCTGAGTTAGTAACTTTAAATAATTTTGTAATATTATGTTTTTTATACAATTATCATCGCTATGCAGTTATTAAAATGCAGTGAGCCATACGATTGAATACGAAAAACAAATTCGTTTTTAAACGTCATCATTATTTTTGTATAGGTATCATAATTGTATTATTTAAGTATTGGGTGGCCTGCAATATCCATACAGAAATAATCTGTGTGACATTTTCCAAAGTGAAATGGAATCTTTTCCGTTGAGTATAACATCATTAATACTGAAATAATGAGACGAGTTTTAAATATTTTAAACGATTGAAGACCAGATAAGTGAGACGCAATTCAATAATATTATTATAATACACACGGGCAGAGAATGCAAAGCACCTTGCTCGGTAATAATACTGATGTCATGGTGGTAATCGTTCGTATTGCGTTGCATCGAGTAACAGGTATTTATTAATAAATACAAATAATAAACAGCTTGATATAAGTACTTATATAATATAGTATACGTTACAATATTGTCGATATAAGAAATAGGGCTATAGTTATAGACTGTTTGATATTATTATTATTATTATTAATATTTTTTTTTTATTATTCAAGAAATCATTAAAATACACTGAAGCGTTGCTAAATTACTATATATTTGTTCATTATCAATAAGTGAAGATCTTTTCTATCTTTTACTCGTGTATAAGATTTCAGAATCCTTTCAAAGGGACAAAATAATTTAAAATACCTACATATTTTAGAGCATTATTGTTAAGAGAAATATGGCGTAATAATAATGATAATGCCTCGTTTAAACAAGTCTTTGTGAGTGTATTTGTATTGTGAAGCTTAACAGTATCTATTAAAAAAAAAAACAACTACGATCTTACGATAAAAATATTTTTAAATTTGTGTAAGAATTATTATGTTTTTAAAAAATAGTACGAGACATTATGTCAAACGCAGACACAAAGTATTTGGTAGACTGTATTAAATTTACTTAAAAATTAATAAATTGTTAAACATTGATCACAACATTTTGGTTATCATAAATATATATTTGTGTCGTTGTATGTCATAATAATGCATTTTTCTCATCGCTTTTCTAATATAAACATTTTAAATGTCTGTAAGTATACAATTTATTATTATCTTTTTATTTTTATTTTTGTTTTTATGAATTTATGTTAATGTAATTTAGTTGTATACGCAATTCAACAATGGATAATCCAAA
This sequence comes from Diuraphis noxia, assembly GCF_037042655.1. Lineage (NCBI taxonomy): Eukaryota > Metazoa > Arthropoda > Insecta > Hemiptera > Aphididae > Diuraphis > Diuraphis noxia. Next base: position 57,629,149 of record NW_028301711.1, read on the forward strand.
TTGTATTACGAAAATGTACAAATACTGACATATGTATTATGAATATAGTTTAAGTTAACGGATCGTAAGAGCTTAATTTGCTTTCTGTGGAACCAGATGAGACTTGGAGATTTGATATAAAATAAAATAAAATAATAATATTATATCCGTTCTGTTACCATAATTCCATCCTTACATCTTGTGTTATTTGCATTTCACTGCAATAGTATTTATTAATACATTTTATAGAATACAAATTAAATGCCTATGATGTTCAAATATAACTATAAATATATATTTTATATGTACCAACGAATCATACGAGTAATGAGTTTAAAATATGTACTTACACAACACTTAATGATGATGAAAAATACCATTTTTGTATCCGTTTCTCGTTGAATAATTGTTTTATGTGCACAAAAATAAAAATATAGCACTTATATTATCATAAAATAATATTATAGTAAATGTTATTACAAAATCACACAACACACATAATATGGTGTCTTATGTATCTACATAATATTATTAAGATCGAGTTTTTGTGTCCATTTTTAAAAGATTTCTTAACATATACCATATACGAGACCAGCAGTTAACACAAAACTATAAAATAGATTGGTATATAATATTAATATTATATATTACAATAAAAAACACATTGCGTGATGGATCATTCGTATTCTTTTACCTATAGTGAGTATTATATTTTATTTATGCAAATATTTGAAATTTTCAAAGTGAAATGCTATCGCAATCTTGCAAATCGTTGATATTAACATGAAATGTTAATCAATTACAATATATATGTGATATAGCCGCACACATGATTTGTATTTTTTGTATTATTCTAATCTTTTTTTCGGCCAAAAATAATTATATTTTACACATCCATCAGGACTGAAACGGTAGATTTTTTTATAGCACGATAAATTTCGACGAGTATCTAAAACTATGATATTGTAATTTAATAATTGTTATAATGTACTTAGAAGCCATATTATCGTGGTTCACGCTTAGTGTTTGTTTGGCCCGATTGTGTACAAAAAATGTAAACCTTTAGATAGGTAGAGGCGTGTAGACAGGACGTGAACGGGTGTACACAGATGGTTTTTTTTTTTTTAGTTGAAATTAACTGATTTAGCAATAAAAATTCAGTCGTCGGATTTAATGTTTAATGTATACAATTGAATTACGATCACGCTAAAGCGACACCGAACGGCACAACGTCGAAGCGGATAGAAAATAAACGTAAACCAGCGACTTCGCTAACAATATTGTGACAATATTTCATCGAGTGTCCTGTGTTATATCACTCGCAATAAAAATAAAAAATAAACTCCTACAGTCAAATCGTGTGCTTTAATAGTTTGATCAATCCGGTACACTCTACAAGACGAGTTCTTACATCCATAAAAAATGTATTATTTTCAAGACATTTATATTCAAATATATATTACCATTTCCGTAACATGTGACTACTTGCGTTCAAGACATGTATGCAAATAGTACGTACAATTTTATTTTGAAAATAAAAACTCTAATTAATTGACGGTGGTTACACCGAAAAATATATTGTATTATTATCAGTTATTGTTTGTAATATCATCATTACCTGCAACATAGGCGGTAAAAGTCTATGGTATTTTTATAAAAAACAACTTTATCAATTTTATTTCAATTAATTTCTGATCCAATCAGATTAATAATGTGACCTGTTTAATAATTCAATTTTATTTTTATAAATATTATTTTATTTTTAACTTAAGTTTTAATTAACTTGGGGATTAGTGCTGCTACTTGTCTACTTAACTCACCCAATCATAGAATAGTGGTTTACTATCGGCCAATGATTTTTGGTTTAGTGTAGATTTTTTAGTACGTTTTTAAAAATGTAAGTGAATTGTGAATAAAAATTATTAAAAATAAAAATAATAATAGTTGTAACTCTTGAGAGTAGTCGAATTTGCTACTTAACTATTAAACCGTCAAAGCTATTTTCAAAGTATTACAAATTTGATATTAAACTAGTCATCTAGTTGTTATTCTTCAATTTGTTAGGTATAAACCAATAATTGGTATAGGTACTCGTAAATTACAAATGTCATCTGATGTTATGATTTGCCCACTGTTAATAATAATGTGAAAAATATAAAATGCATTGAAGAAAGTTGTGATACATTTCTCCATTTTTTCCCCAATCATCATTTTTTATGATTCATTTTAAAATTTAAAAATTGTTACACATAGAGCTCCTTCGATTACCGTACTGTCCACGTCTCTACCACGTGTGAAAGAAAGACCTAACCATCCAAGGATTATTGTGTACAACATATTAATATTTTATTATTTTAACCAAATGTAACATTTAAAATCCTCAAGCATGTAATGATAATATGTAGGTATAGTATTGGCATTCATGTATATTCATAAAGTATAAATAATGTCTACCAGAAATTATTATTATCATTGCATATTATATTATCAGCCCCATTTGTTTAATATAATATGCATTGATGATACCTATATGTTATTGCATATAATTATAATGTACACCACGGTCCGTTTCAAAGATAAATACTCAGATTCGTAAATACACATATAAGTACCAACATATATATACCTATATTTCGATACGCGCGCGTGGTCGCTATTGTACATATTATTTGATTAAACTGACCTTATTGACTTTTGCATAACATTCGTCGAGATCGTGTTTAATATCTATATCATTATGTGTTTACTTCCAAAGCGTTTTATTTATTTAGCCACCGATGAGGTCAACAGTTATGGTCTCCGCGCCGATTTAATGAGAATTTTTTTTTTCTTTTGAGAAATCTAGATTGAGCGATGTTGGTAAGAGCTCATTTTCCTCCTAATATCAAATACCGTTTTTCTCCTACACTGTTAGTTTTTCTCCAAAACATACCTACCTACTCTCTACAACTAGACTAGGATTATGATGTAATCATAATATTGAAAGGTATATTGTTTATATATATATATATATATATATATAAGAACTATTTATTGCTATATACTACAGCTACTAAATATACTTATATGTGTATACTATTAATATATATTAATTTATAAAGTTGTTTTAGGTATAATTGTTTATAAAATCTTAATATTTCACTAGAATAATATTATTGGAGATGAAATAACAGGCCCTCATTAAAAATTTTAACTTTTGGCTGGAATTTTTTTTTTTAATTTATTACGGAATGGAAAAAAAATGTTAAGATTTGTTTTTTTTTTTTTGAGAAAATTGAGCACCTATAGTGAACATTAATATATGGATATGGCCTTTGGTATACCGTCTATACTCAAATTTTCACCATGAAAGGTGAAAGATGATATAATTAGTTCAAATCAATAAGTAAGACCGTTATTATCGCTGCATATTAAACATAAGAGCATCACCTGTCATTTTATAAATGACAGCAGATGTAGGTCAAACTCATTCGAATCTCCATTAAGGATTCTCTCGGTGGTCACTATATTACATTTAATAGGTATAAAACATGGCATTGCGCTTTTAAATAAAGTGGTACCGACAAATTTTAACTGTCTCTTTTAAATCTGTCAAAACTCACAAGCATATGCCTAGGTAGTATATATATGCTGTACAACGATTTCCAGTTTAAAATTCTACCTAACGAAAATCACACACTCCACGGAAAAATATAACGTGCCAATGATGTTCGAATTTAGACATATGTTTTTGACAACATCATGATATTATTGGCACCTACCTTCTTAGTATTGTTATATATTTTAAGCGTTTGGTTAGTGTTACAAAATTGACTTCAATGTAAAAAATGATTAAAATGTCTACGGATATGATACAATACAATACTTAAGCGTTGTTTACACATTATTGTAAACACATAACCAAGCTATAGTGCTTTTGTTGTTCAAATGTTATTATAATATATATATACATATATACATATTATTGTTATTCCCCTAAGTTAACTAAGTAAGAGTTATGAAATGGGAATTTCTGAGTTTGGTATATATGTACTTGTATAGTATTTGCCTGTAATATATCACGCTGGTGTAAACCTGTGACCTTCACAGAGCCACATAAATAATTTAACCAAATAACTTCACCTACAGCACCTCTCCACCTCTCACAGTTCGCTCAAACCACCACCACCGCGACCTCCACCGACGTCCCCGCTACGTCCACTAGGTCTCCTAATGAAGGATTTAGTACAATTGTTTACTTATACCTTCCATACCGTCAAACCAAGAGTTGCAATTATACCAAGTTCCTTGTTCTCTACGCTATTCTTTAGGCCGTTCTCTTAACACAACTTTCCGCTTAACAATATAGCGTCGGAAACTCAAACGTGCGCGCTAATTAACGGGACATTGCACATTAAACCACAGGACATTCGTCGTCAATATTCGCCAAATTTTTCTTCCACGTGTAAGATATAACCTTGATTATTAATAAATAATAATAATATGCATGACGCACACAGCTAAATAGTTTTATGAGAAAAATGTTAACAACAAACGGAAATAATAAACGAAACCGTGCATAAAATATTCACCCTCATATTATTTACGATGAAGTGACATTTCAAAGAGGTTATATGACCAATTAAAATTCAAAAATTATGTTTGAAGAGCAGTTAATTTATTCATCATTCACGGTGTAACAATTGAAATTTTAACATTCCAGTCAACTTGCTGGCCATATATTCGAATAAAAAAAAAAAGTTTTGCCACTTAGCCATAGAACAAAATATTTATACATAATAACAATACAATATTTCTTCACCCATTATCATTGTGACAATTTACGTTTTATTTAAGAAACGTGTGTTTTTAATTCTTTAAATCAGCCCGTGTGCATAAAACCCGAAATCATTGCGAATTCCCAAAATCTTGCTTTTCCAGTGACATAAATGAGACATCCGTCGTGTTGGTCCATAACTAACACGATTATCATGACTTTCTTAAAGGTCACTATTTTTTTATTTTTTTTTTTTGATCACAGACACAGTTTGATTTAACCTATATTATGCATTTACAAAATGTATTTGTAAGTATCGTGAAAAAATTAATTTATAATTTGTAGAGAGTGATGTCACTATAAATATTGCTACTCATGACATCTTTTCCTTAGAAAACTTCCACCACTGTAGTTGGCATATAAAATAAATTATATAATAAGGTAAATCTTTGCGCCAGCTATCATGCACAATATAATACATAATGATATGTTACGGTCAAAGTGGAAAAAAACTAACGAGAAATGTCTACTTATCCTATGCGTTAGGAAACAACTCGATTTTTATTAGGTATTAAATTATACACACTTCAGCCTATCTCAGGAAAATACAACTTTTTTTTCTACTTTACTAAAAACTTATCTATAATTTTAAGTATTTAGTTTTAGTAAAATAATTAATATTAATTTTTTTTTTTTTATTGCGATAATTCCAATTTAATTTTTAAGTTGCATATACGTTTACAGATTATCGTGCATTATACTCGACTGCACAGTACAATATATTATACTAAAAAAAATCTAAATATATGTTGTGTATGAAATGTAATATAATTGTGTGACCTTAAATTATCCATCAAAACCGATTTGCCGGGCCAAACATTAAATTGTTAATGATTTTGAAATTATATAAATTATTTAAGAGATAAGCCGATAACCTACATTAATAATTTTGTAGAAATAAATAATTTTTTAATAAGTAACCATCATTGGACTTTGACACATCGATAATTGGCAAGATAATATTATAGAGTTTTGAAAAGGTCATCAGGCAGGCATGTGTGTTTGAAATCAACAGAAAAACTAAATAATGGTTAAATATTAATATTATTATGATTAGCTTTTCATAAATTTAATAAAAAAAAAATATGTAGGTAAGTGCCGTTTGCCATCAGTACGGAATAAATTGACAGAAAACATAGTTTTACATACTTCTACAGCTGATATTTTAATCAAATCATGGATTTTTTTTGATATTATACTATAATCAAAGTTTCGGTTGGAGTCTAAAACAATTTTGATTTTCAAGCGCCTGCGTCACAGTATGATATCATATTAAAACAATAATTACCTTGGTTGGGGGGGGACTACTCGTTCATCCGGATCTATTACTCTTCTTGAGTTCCACAATTATTCACCACTGGTATAATATAAGAGTAATATTATTATATCATCCAACTTCATCGTCACACGGAACCACTGGCGGAACGGCTCCGAAAATAAAACCGTTCGACGCTAATGGACGGGACGTGACCTGTAGCTTGTGACAACTGCGACAGGCAGAACGTCCAAATTAAGGGCCAATGGTTCAACTGGAATAATTGGGCCAAGCCCATACCACTATAACACCAACCCTACCGACTCTAATTCGTTTTTCGCGATATTCCTCTACCGAGGATTTTAAATTCTGTACGTTATGAGTATCCATATAGGTTTATGTTTTTAAACATTAAAAATCCCTTATTTATAAACACCACGTCGGATACCACCCAAGGTTTTAATATAGTTTGTTATTATTTCAATCTATTAAATTTATAGTCATGACTAGGGGCCGGATTTAAATGCACTTAGAACCATACAAATATGCTCTAAAAAATAGCCAAAAATATCCTTAGAAAATGCATTTTATCCCAAAAATTACCTTGAAAATGCTATATATAAATAGTTTAATTTTTTTTACAATTTTGTATTTTTATTTAGAATTTATAAATAAAATATAATTAATATTTATTATTTTATTAAAAAAAAAAACTGAAAATCGGAAAAATTGATTTGATGCTGCTATGATATTGACACGCATCTGTTTTGGGACACTATTATTCATTCTTAATATAGGTACTAAAATATACAAAATAAATACGCTAAATTTTTATAGTATATTGAACAAATATGTATTAAAAACCAAAAAAATTACACAATAATACAAAGTAAAATATAATTTTTAGCTTTGAAACGCTCGTTTAGATAATATTCCACGGAGATGCAGACGTACAGGACGTTATATAATCGTTTACAAAATTGAGCGTTTTTTTACTGTATGGAACTCGTAGAAAATAATTTATATTCTAAATATATTGTAATAGATATAATTATTTGATTTCTAAAATTTACATTGATCGATTATTTTTGTTTTATTATCCATTTTAAGTCTGTATATAGTTACTTTAATATTCGTACTATATGTAAAATAAGTGAATTTCATAACAATAAAAACATAAAACGAAGTCATGATAGGTGTGAAAAGTAGCTCGAATCATGACCACTTGAACATTATTTATCGTTGATAATTATATTTATTGTTTACGTATAGGTTAAATTATTCATTTCAAAAGTTGTAATAGGATTGTTTAAGTTACAAGTTTACAATTCAGAAATCTGAAATAATGAAAATAAGGATGTTGAACAATCGATTAATCAATTCAATATTAATTATCGTTTGAAACACATACGTCTATTTAGTGTTTATACGTGGGCAGTCAAACGAATAATATCTTTAATGTGTTGTTAATATTTTTTAAAAAGGTTACGTTTCAACAGCCTAACACTTATCGTGCTCATAATATCGTAATATAATACCATAGACGACGTGCATGTCGCGTGTGGCGTTGGAAAAAAAATGAAACGTACTTGCGTTCGAATAAATGCAACGCCTAATAAAACAACGACAATATCGCAATAATGATCCGGAAAAACGACCCAGTTGCACGGCCACCGCCAACTTAGTAACATTATTTATTTTAAAAATAGTGTGAAATCGTTTCGAAATTTATCGTGAAAAATGGCGGTGCGATTAAGCAGGCGACCGTCTTACCGTAATAGTATCACTTTTCGGCACTATTAAATAATACCTATAGTTGTTTGTAAGAACACTTTGTGTTGATTTCTTTTCTTTTTTTTGTTTGATGGTCTACACACAGCAGATTCTGCTACAGAAATATTCCTAAAGAAACCTACCTACCTGTACATTACTATAATTTGTGCTTAGGTATGCAATGGGCAAATGTGATTATTTAACCTCTAACAAGGTATAAGTAACCGTCTTACGGCTATATTATTTTCATAATATTTATCAGATGTGTTTTTGATTTATTCTACTTTTTCGAATTTTTTGAAAATCTGCAAGCAATGCTGTACGTCATATTATTATATTTTAACACCGTCATATTGTAACTTCCTATGCCGTAGTACATGTTCAGTTAGCTTATAATTTCAAAACGAAATTATTATTCGTGTGGTGAGCCGTTGATAGATCGATTTGAATCTGTCATTATAAACGATAATATTAATTACGTTGTAAATCCACTGTGTAATAAATTAAGTACGTTCGGTAAATAATATAATATATTATAATTAAATGTTCGTCTAATTTGCTTAAATAAAAGGCCACAAATATTAGGTAGTTATCAGTTGTAGTACCTATATGCAATGGTTGTAGTTATTTGTTCTATTTAATACACGAAAACGTAGGTAAATGAGCATTATATTTAATACGACGTTGAGTTTGGTCTGACCATAATTAATACGAAAACTCAAAATATAACCTATAACCATCGCGTATTATTATGACGCATCCATAATACCCATATTATCGTACTATTTTCCACTCGAAGCCGATTAATTATTATATCTGATTGTACCGGTGCATGTAATGATTCAACCAAAATACGAATCGAGTACGAATACCTACATATTACGATTACATATAGTAATTAGTAGGTGCTTAAATATGGAGGCTATAGAATTTCAAATTTATTAAATGTTATAAAGATCGAAATCAAAGAGTGTGGTTCTTAGCAACAATAACGCAAACTTTTTTTCTCCGATTAAATACGTTATGCACAGATAAAAAACAATTAATTTCGTGAAAAGGGTCACTATGATTTTTAAACACGTTCATTAGCTTGAAAAAAATTCGTGTAGAGATCAAACCGAAAGTCGTTGTCGATATGAAATATTATTATTATTATTGACATCCACGAGAGATATCTACAATTAAAAAAGACGTAACGTGTGGGTACGGGACAAATTTCGTTTGAACATTTTTCTGTATACACCAAGTGAAATTTTGGTGCATAATACAATATAAAAGAGTTGATAAATTGCATAAGTTATAAGGATTTATATGGTCTAATATCATTAAACCTGCAATCAGAGTTCAAAAATATGTATAGGTTACTGAACAAAATAAGTAACTGCAGAGTTATAGGATGTACACCCTGTTTTCGACGAAAAAAACTACAAAAGGTATATAAGACGTGCACAGCTCCTGCCAAGACTCTGTACATAAAAAAATTCATTAATTTCATTCGTCTTTACCGTTGGAACTCCACGACATAAGAGATTATAGACACTATAAAGTATATATAAGGATGTGTACATAAGATGACAAATCAGCATAATCACCGACATCAAAGGGAACGGTCCGTGCGTCGTATATATGTATTTGAATATTACTGTTATGATAAATTGCCTTCCTCGAGGGGACGACGTCTGTCCACCGTGCATGTTCACCATAATTATTATTATCGAAATAAACGAAAATATCATAACGTACCTGAAACAAACAAAATAAATATACATATTAAACGAATGTACTAATTGGGTTTGCGCACATTATTATTATTATTACACTTCCTATTTTAAGCATATACGTATAAAATATTAAGTCATATTATTGCTGTGGCAGCCATCTGATAATGCCGTCATTAATCAATATGGTCCGTGCAATTGAAAACTTATAGGTCGGTATAGGTATATGTATATAATATTATTTTAATAAGTACCATACGTTGCATTTTCGTAAATTAATAACGGTGGTTTAAACTCAGCATACATTATACGTACAATATCGTCGAATTGTATATTTTTTCGTTCGATATCGATATGAATAATATTATTTATATAATTTTAGAGGTGCCCCTAATAGAAGTGTGCATTGATGTGATATAAAATTAATATCTGGTGAGTAAAATGTATTAAACTTTCATTCCATACCAATATAATATATTATTATATAATACGAATACGCGGGTATCAAAAATTTTGAATTAATCAATTATTTTGAATTTTGACAACCGATTTCTTATTATATTTACAACTGTTCAAAACTAGTTCGATCGGTGCTCGTCAAGTGTATACTAAGATTTTATTCAAGATGACGTTTCTAAGTGCATATTATTGCCATACATTCGTAGTACACATTGTTAAAGAATTTAGAAAATACTCTTTAATATTTTAATTTGGATAAATTTGAGTATTGAAAAATATACATCTTCTGAATATATTTAAGTAAAAACAATTTTTCTCGTTATGAAAAACAGGAGTTTGTATCAGAAACAGAAAATCTCAAGTTATTTATAAATAAAAATACAGGATTTTTAACAACTGCACTATTGGAGAAGAAGAAAGGTGACGAATCACTCCGTATATATGTATATACGATATTATAACCAATCGAAAACCAAACCACGTTGCAAAGTTAAACATATAACTGTTGATACTACTGAAATTTTGGGAATGGCATGGAAAACTCGATAAGAGAAAAATGTGTGCGGCAGGAAGTCGTATTTCCACAAGTCCCATAAAACGTAATAACCAACAGTTGTGTCGCTTTGGTCATAATAGATAAAAAATTGTTATGATCGAAATAAATGACGATTACTTCACGAAATACTGTGTAGCAATCATTATTGTGCAAAATATAACATGATTATATATAGGTAATACATATAAATGTGCGTTGAAAAAATATTAAGTTTTCCAATCGTTCCATGCCATATTTTATTTTGCAAGAAACGGCATACATATTATAATGTAATTATTTATAATAATAATAATATATTAACATACGCGTTACTCTGAATAATATCATAAGTTTGTATATTATTGATTGCATTTTCTGTGTTTATCGCGAATGTTTTCTGTAGTGACGTTTGAATAAACGCATCTCATCGGCAGCAAAATTTATCGTTTGAATAAAAACGCGTGTTCAATGATGATAGTATTATGAAAAACACAATGTATGGCTAATATCATTTTTCTTCAATCCATTAGGTTTGCGACTAAATAATTTTATAATATCCACGGAATTATGAGACGGCGCCCAATAGGGATATTTGAATGGATAGGCAACTCAGTAACCTTGCGGCTCACACTCATTTTTTTTTTTTTTTTTAATGGATTTATTTACGTTTTACAACATTCAAGAAGTGCCTATAATGACGGAATCGACCACTTTTTACGATACTACCTACGTTATAAATCGGATGATGTTTTTCAATTGAAAAATAAAATAAGTTGCTTGGCGAATCACTATGTACACACAAAGTCTACTACAATGTCACAGCACTGTACAGATAATACAAATAATGTACTTATCGACCAAATGTCGAATATTATTTACGATCGTGTGGGATTTTTTTTCCGCTATCTGCAGTTCTTCGTTTTAACGTGATAATATTCGTGACTTTGAAAAATTGGCGAAAAAATAAAACATTAACGCACGTTGGCGTTTAAATTAGACGCCACTAAATGGGCTACCGAACGAGTGCTCAAATTGCGGTAATTGCAGCTAGTATTCTCGCGTTATATTTCGTCGTTTTCGAGACGTATATGTCTCTCGCGAGCGTGTAAATATTCGAAATGTATGTAAATTTTGCTGTCACGAGCGTCAAGTCTTCCGCTCCCTCTCTTCCCACCCCCTCTTGTCACGCAGCAGCCGTCGAATCGCTTCCGAAAAGCGCACCAGCTATATATGTATAATAGAATAATGCTCGTTTCGTTTTCATTTCGTCACGACCAATTTCAGGCAGTTGTATCTACTTCGTACACAATTCATGTATGGTATAGAACGCATTATTTTTATTATTTATATTATATTAACAGTTAGTTTAGGTAAAGGGTGTTGAGCGTTTCGAGCAACATTTTCCGAATGACTGACTTTCTCCCGCGGCACCAAGTTAAACACCCTCGGAACACAATCTCGATCATTTCGATTTATCATCTCCAAGCTTCAGTGGAGTATATATGAGAACGATGAACGCCAACAAGGAATGGAATTTAAGGTTGATTTTCAGTAACCCCTCGTCACGAGAAAAAATGATTTTGACCGCCACTGCAACAACGTGCCGAACGCTCTCTTGTGGGATGGACGGACAACATCGAGAAGTATACCTATATTATGTTATGCAGGCGACTATTATTTGTATATTATAAATTCGTATTTTGTTCACGACAAAATAATAATGTGCATTCAATAACGCGCGTGTTCGACTGTAATAAAAACATTATGTGCTTTGGAAGTTATACAATAGTTTGGGGGCGTTTGCAGGACTAAATCGACGTCGGCGGTGTCCACACAATAATAGTCGAGTGTTGTATTATGTATTTCGGGTGTGTCTCTCCCGATAATAATATTTTTCGTGTCCGCCACTGCTTCAGGCACATCGTTCAAACATCTTTTTCGTATATTATATCTGAACTGTCACTCTGTCGCAGAAAACTCAGTCTTTTCCTCTCTCGTGTGGTTAATTCGCTCGTATAAGATGCACGCACGACCCACTCATGCCCCCCAAAGACCATGGCAATCCATCTCGGTCTCCTCCAGCCGACTGCAATCAGCAGCTACAGCCGTAATTTTATTATATTATATACTAACGACGAGTGTCATATTGCGATAGCTTTAATATCATTCATATTTTTTATCACGATTTTTGTTCGGAAAAGCTATATTATATTAATATATAGGTAATATATATATATATTACCATCGTATTTTCGTCATATATGTTTCACAGGTGCGTTGCATATGTACAGCGGAGGCATAGTTATGGGGAAGACGGGGGAGGAGCTTATGGAGATAGATTCCCCTAGAGTCTTTTTTAAAAAAAAATTTAACGTATTGATATTATAAGAATATTTAATTATAAAATTACCCCATTATGTTATAAACTTATAAATTATACAATATCCCCCAGCCTTGAAAAAAATCAAAACTTTAACACTACATATTATGTACCGACTGCGATGACGTTCAATGAGAAGTCTCGGATTATCGTTTGTTGGGTCGTGTTATCGATTGACACAGTGTGTGTGTGTACCACACGCCAAATATCCAACCCAGAAAAAAAATAGAAAGCTCACTCGCTTGCTTCAATAGGTACGTATATGCTGACCGCACGTGCAGGCACACACCTGCAGCAGCGTGTAGATAATGATAATATATATTATATTGTACATTTTTAAGTAACGTGATTTTTTTATTTTTTATATTTAGTTGCATTGCAACAGTGTTGGAGTGCGTGCGGGAGTTGGAAAACGACATTTAATTTCCTATTATAGATAAATGTCTTTTTTTTTCGAAACTCGTGGGTGACGGACTGCGTTCGGTATTATGGTATTATATGGGCGATGACTTCCGGCGTGAGCACACGCGCGCGCACACGCACACTCACGCACGCACACTTAGTTGTGTTGTGCGCAGAGGGTAGTGGTAGGTTTATGGTGTCTTTTTTTACAGTACAGGTTTTTTTTTTCAAATCCTCTTCGGAAAAAAACATTATGTAAAGACGACTTAGGGACAAGATCTTTTTCGAGCTCTTGGCTTCCGGTGGTGACCGGATCGATAAGACAGAAACATTACGCATTCTGTATAATATTCAACGCACGTTGTCAATATTATGTCTACGTAAATAATGTATGACGTACCGTCGCCGTTTCGACGTCGCAGCGTATGCATGTGTGTGTGTGTGTGTGTGTGTGTGTGCGTGTTATGTTTTTCTGCATTACAGGTATATACACGCACACTTACACATACGCTAGTGTAGCCGTGTAGGTATCTAAGTATTATATACTCTAAGACCATATACCCCTCTCCCTGCACGTTTGACTTTACATATAGTAGGACGCAAGTCTGTTTAAATTGCATTTGCAATACAACTACCTACAACCTAATACTGATAACGCAAAGGAGTTCCTTTTTTTTTCTCTTGCGTTCCCCGCGGACGGCGACGACGATATTCAATTAGGAATTTTAATACGCAACACACTTTCACCGCCTATCAAAGCGTTCGGTTAATATTCTTTTTTCCATAAAATATAATATTTTAAACTAATTATTATTCGTCGGTACCTGCAAGTATATAATAATGTGATCATCGAAATATTTCTCGCTAAACAATACGCGTTTTACATTAGCCACTACGCCGCGATAGATTACGCGTAATGTACATTTTTTACATAATTTAGTTATTACACTATATTGATGTCCACGTAAATGATACATCATAAATGATTTCGTCGCGTATCGACATAATACTTAAGTACCCCCAATAATAAAAATAAAAATAAAAAAAAATATGAATTTTTATTGAAAAAAACCCCCTCAGAAAATATAATTATTCTTCAGATATATAATATAATAATATTAGTATTGAACTCCAACTGGCTCGGATGTTTTATTTGCGAAACCGTATCGAAAAAGTATAATTAAATCGAATGTCTTTTACCAAGTTTGCCGCAATAAAATGAATCTTATCGCTGTAAATTTATAGCATCTTCGTGCTTCGTCGGCTATCGTTTATAGTTAATAGCCGATTAAAATTATTATCCGATCGTTGTACATTAAATGTTACTGGGAAAATTAGTTGAAAGGTCGTCTATCCGACAATTAATAAATAATACCGATTGAGTCATAATAATTTCGCCACAATTTAATTACCGTTCGATAACTATTAATAGTCTGCGTGTCACTATTATAATAGCGAACACAAATTCAATTTGATCGATCAAATACTCGCGGCGTTCAAAAGTCACTGACGCCATTCAACGACTTCGGAATATTATATTGAAATCGAATTATAAAATCTCAAATGCGGTTACAGGTCACATCCCCCTCATCCGTTTTGTCGAGTCAGTGCAGACGTGCACATAAATTGGCAAGATAAAAAACACAATATATATTGAGCTCAGGCGCTGGATATATAGATCCATCCAAGTAGTAACGATGATGCTGGTCTCATAGGTATTCGCATTCGATTTCAGCACATGTGACTTACACTTGGAAATAATATTTGAAAATAGGTTTAGTGAATTGTGTTTCTTTTATTTATTGTTTTTGATCGCAAGGATGGCATCCAAGCGACTGCAATTTAAGTCACTCTACACACCGAGCAGCCTATGGCGAAGGTGCACACGCATATTTTTTTTTTCAAATAAAAACGTCGTTGAAATTTTTAACGATTTCCGACCGGCTGTGTTCTTCGGCGAATATCAAATGGTCTAAAGTCGTTTCCGATGGTAAGAAAAAAAATCGTGTGGCTGTAGGCCAGACGTGCATATAAATCATACATTTACAATAATATTATAAGACACGTCATGTTATTTGAGCTCGGGCGGTGGATTGACCAACTCAAAGCATGTGTATGCTGGTCTCATAAGTATTTATAATTTAATTTCCTTAACATTTGACTTAAGAATAATATTTCAAAATATTTTTGAAGTACTTTGTTTTTTTTTTTTTTTTTTTATTATATTGTTATTATTATTTCATTTTATTTTTCCTGAGGGAAAAAAAGCTTCTAAGTAACTGCAATTTAAGCCACTCTACAGAAGACCACATGCAGTCCATATTAAACAAATGGTATACGCGTGTGCGTTTTAACATAACCATTGTTGTTTCAAACGATTTCCGACCGTCTGCTGAGTAGATGAGTTCGGCGAATAGCGATGGTCAAAATTCGTTTCAAACGGTGAAAAAAAAACCATGTGAATGGGCTGCGGTGGGTGGGTAAGGGTTGTGAAAATTTAAAATTCATCGTACGCCAGTGCCGCTACTGCTGCAGTCTTATTTGCAGTAAATGTTGAATATACGAATATAAAATAGTGTACGTTGCTCGTTGTCAGATCTAAACTAACCTGCCTGCACAGCCGTTTAATATTTGTTTACTGTGTGGGTCGGCGTTTCGTCCGAGGATACAATGATCCCTGCCCTATACCATAACAGGCGGCGAAAAGAGTAGAAAATATCATCGAAACCGCCTACGTTTATCGACAAAATCCAACCCGATCCCGTCCAATTTCAGATTTCGGGTCAACGATGACCCGTGGCTGTGGGTGCAGACATATTCGGATTTTGTAATCCCGCAGTATCATCGTCGGCGTGTTTATTATAATATTATTATAGTTATATACATAATTCTACGTAAAATAAAATTGAAAATCCAAAGTTCCGGGACGTTACGTTTTTTGAATTTTTAGAGCTTAATAACATAGGTAATAGCTACAAGCGTTAATTTTCCGTAAGCTCTTTAATGGATTATTTCTTTGCGCATATCCTTATCCAATATATCATAAATTATGATTATTGATTCATAACACATATGAGCTCTGTTTATAATAGGTGAGTTTACCATGCTTCAGTCTGCTCCTAGGGGAATTTTATTTTTGAATCGGTCGCACGCGCACGAACCATTATTGACTACACGTTTCACGGTTTGTGATAGATATGGCACGCACTAGTTTTTAAAATAATAATTATAGGGACTGTGGTAGAAAAAAAGACAGTAATAAAACCCCACTTCTGCCTCGCCCATTTTCCATGACACCTTAGAAAGAAAGTCTGAGTTGTACTGTAAAATAATACAATAATTAATGCGAAAAGTTGAAAATGGGAATGTATATCGATTTAAACTACAGCTATGTATAAATTAATAAGCTGCTATATTATAATATAATTATTTTGAAAAATTAAAACTTCTATGTTTAATAATAAGTAAAATATTATTTTTTTAAATAAATTACTATGTAAATAATCATAATTGTATGGTAATAAAAAGTGTATATTCACCCGTAGAAGTTGATGACGTTGACGTTTCCCTCGAGGTGAATGTTGGTGAGAGAAATGGAGGTTTACTCAGGGTTGAAAATTATAAATTGAATAATCGCTGAAGTTCGACAGTGTAATAATATTATGTAATTTTGATGTACAGTTCATACAACTTAAATTTTCTATGTTAATTTTCACGATTTTAAAAGAAAAAATATTGTTCTCTTGTAGGTAATTTGAATAATATTTTATAGATATTTTTAATATTTTAACACCGTTCATTTTATATCGCGAAAAATCTAACTATATCGAAGATAGGTAAATGAATGACATCGCGTACACATATTACGCCAAATTAAATTTATCGCAGACCATTGGCGTATGGATGAAGTAAAGTAGACAGGGCAATACTTCCTGAGATTTCAAAAGCGTATTAGGTGAAACATTTATAATATATTATAATTATATTTACATTGACACAGTTATGTGACATAGTGTATAATGTGTACTTTTTACAAATATATCTACCTATTTTTTTTTCCGTTCAAAAAACCGGGAACGGGTGGTAAATGTTTAGCACAATATACTGCCACCCGGTCCCGTATCGTTTATTCACCGTCAATTATCAGAAACATACCTACCTAGTATATGGTATTAATGGTATTATAATACAATATTAAAGTTGAGAATTGTCTTCTTAAAAAAAGATCGTAATTTATTTTAAAAATTATTTGCTCTTCACCCCTAGAAAAATGTCCGGGGACATCCATGCGCAAACCACGTCGGCTCGGATGTCTAAAAATCGCCGGCGACGTTGCAGAATTCACTACGATTTCAAACCATTACCTCTGTATACATGTCATTTTGTATACAATTAAAAAATATAATATTTATCTCTCCGCGTCCGATACGATTATCTATATCTTTGTACACACGAACCGCACAAGAAACGGTTTACGGATGAAAAATCGAAAGTACCATCACGAATATCGTTCATTTAGTCAATAACAACAATTTAGTCGTAGCTCACCGTATTGCTAGGTAGGTACGTATAGGTATAATATTATAATATTGGTCTTGCACCGATGAGTGGCCGCGCCGTGAGTCCCGTTGGGTGGGCAACGGCCATCACGTTATTATACCGAATACCGAAACAAGTCTGGGAACGTATTTATATAAATATCCACACAAATAGTATATAATATATATAATATATGGTGCACACGTTGGTATATAACACCGGGTAACGAAGAATCATATTGAACGAGGGGACTTTGAACAATATAACACGCGGACGCGTGCAGTGATGGATGGTCATCGCGCGGCTGTGTATACGTCCCGGTGAAAGAAATTAGCCGACGATTAATCGTGATTACGGACGAAATATTATGGTTCTGCTGGACTCGTCAACGAGGAAATCGATTTCAACAGAACGCATATAACATATTATGATCATTATTATTATTATTATTATTTCACACAGATCAATGAAACACCGACTACATTGCATTATAAATACACATTATTTTGTATTAAATGTTCTCCCCCGTACGGCGTGCTCAGCTCCGTGAATTTTTGTACTTTGCGTAACTACCTTGTGTAAAAGAGATTTATAATTATTTATTATTTAGTATTTTAGACTACGATTACTTATAACGAGATCGTGGATTGCATTCATTTTTTAGAGAATTCAAATTTAATTATTTGATTTTAAATTCATATAATATGAATTCGAATGTATTTGGTTTTTAAATGAATGATAACACATTTCGTCTAATGTGTATGTAGGTCATTACCTTTAAAATAACTTTTTAAATTATCAAAATATTTGTATAGGTTTTTTTTTGTGTTTTATACAAATATTCAGGTCACCATTCAATCTATCCGTATCCTATAAAAATATTTAAACAAAAACATTGATATATGTATGGAATATCTGAATACTCATATGAAAAATGTTTTTGTATTTTTCTAGTTTTATTTTATTGTTTTTCGTTCTTAAAATATTAATTCCATGAAAGTGGTCATAATAGTATATAGGGGTTGTAATATTTGAATTCAACCCTTTTAACGTGGCGTTAATGATACGTCATCGTAACGGGCGTAGGGCGTAATGATTTAGACGTGTAATATTAGTATAATAATAATAGTCATTTATATTTTGGTTGTTAACAATGTGTTCCAAGCTGGAATATATTGACTCTGTTCATATATATTATATTGTGCTAATATTATCATTACACGCATATTACGCGCGTATAATGTATGCATAATATTAATACACAAGATAAAAGGATGGACTCTAATTTTGTTAAAGAACTTGGGGATTAGTTGGCCCTCACGTCCCGTTCTGAAATAATTATCCGAAACGCTGATTAATTCGAATTCCCCGAAAATATCCGTAATCCCTTTTAAACGTTAATAAATTTGAAACCACTAACCAAATATTTTCCGAACCATAAGGGTTTTGCAATGTGTAAAATGTACGGTGTTTTAAATTTATTTAGAGCTGCTAATATCTCATATTATGCAGGTCATTTTCATTTTATAACATTGAACCTATTATTAGTTGTATTAAATCATGCAATACTGGGAAAGTTAATTAACTTTCAAAAAAAAAGTTTACACTCTTACACACTTGTCTAATAATACAAATTTATAATAAACCAATACAGAAATAATTAGAAAAACTAAAACATAAAAGAGTAAAATCGACAATAAAATTAAGATACAAATATTAATTTATTAATTATACCCACTTTCGATTATTGTTTTAGTCTTAATAAAAACAAAAATTCGTATTAAAATTATTTTTTATATACATTTGTGGGATTTATACCATGAATAATTGATTAACATAACGATACTTTACGATTAATTAACTCATTAATAACTACAGATAATTTGACACGTAGTTGATGCGCATCATTGATCATATTGTTTTTTAAATAATAATTTAATAATTTAATGACTAATATGATATTAATAATGGTTGATCACTTCGTCAAGAATTATATTTAAGATAAAGTTTAAATACTTAAAAAATTAATAAATATATTTTTCAAATTACGATCTTAAACATTAATCAAAATACAATGATCAATGTTAAGCAAATTCATCGATTACTAAAACTATTAATAGTATACTAAAACATTTAATAATGTCATTCTGGATGTTTTTGAAAAACTTAAGGGCTTCACTTTTAAGCACAAGGCATAGTTAGTCGATTTGAGAAACACACAATATTTTCGACAAGATATTAGGTGATAGGTGGTTAAATAATGTTAGTATTTACTTAAATATTTTAAGGCGATACATTTTTAATAAACAATAATTATTGTGTATACTGCATGACATTATTGTGTGTAATTAATAGGTCACGTATATTATAAAGAGTTTTCCATACGCCATGATATCTTCCAAATTTCCGAATTAATTTGGGCTTGCGATGTCATCATCTTTAAATTTAAAAACTATTCCTTTTATCGTTGAAAAAGAAAACAATTATAACATTTCTTTCATACAAAACTCGCTTTTTATTCAATAATTCAGTTATTTAAAAGATCAGATTTTTGTTATAATAAAATAAACTTCAGAATATTTTTTCATATAGTTTAGTTTTTGTAAAACTATTTTTAAGAATATTATTTATAGAAGGTGTGAGAATTTTAACAACTGAGAAACCACTGGTTTGAATTTTTTGAATTAGGTTAAACAAATGAATAAAAAAAAAAATCATAAAATAATGCAATGAATAAAATTAATTAAAGTCAGGATTACTATGGATTATACCCCTAAGAAATTCAAAAAAAAAAAAAATTCAAGAATTTGAATATTAAATATTATGGTCTTTAAGATGTGTAATTAAGAATTGAAAAAATCAGATTTTAATCAACAGCGTTGTTAAACAAAAAAAAGGGTTGATCATGCTTGGAGAATCATCCTATATAGGTATAATAATATACTTGGGTGGGAGTGCCACCGAGTTTTCACTTGTAATAAGGTGTTAACTCTGCTGCGCGGGTAAACAATAAGAGAGAACACCATGGCTTACAAATCCTGTACGACATGTATAGGAAGACAATACACTTGTATATTAGACGTTTATACACCGTCGTAGTGTTATTATTATTATTATTATTATTATTGTAATGATTGTTTTATCACCCTCTGTTCAAATATAGCTTCTTGCGCGGAAGCGCCTTATTATACGTTAAGTATGAGTTACTATGAGGCAGACATATTGTTTTCGTATGGACTTTAACCGTACATACACACATATATTTATAGTATATATATATGAATGTATATTTGTATAAACGCACGCGACAGCAACCCAGTTCACCCGTATATGCCATAACGAAGTTGTTAGTTTTCGAAATCAAGTTAATTTGAATAATCCGACTGCGGTTTCCGACGGTTCCGAGTGCCAATAACGGCGACGGCCAACCGCGCCAGTTGTGTTTGGGCACGAAAACCACAAAATTATATAAAAGCTTAACAAACCTGTACCGGACATGTTGCCGGATATAAAAACGGATGGACCATAGAAAAAAAAGTGCTTTTTAATAATATGGTCCCGAGACATCCTCTGCGAAGGTTGATCAAATCGTATTGATAATACACCTACTACCGCATAAATAAAGTCTGCGCCATCATCATCGACCGAATAGAATATATTATTATTATTATATAGCCTGATAGGCTGTTTCTAAAAAATAAATAACAACTAAGCAAAATTACGCCTTTTTTTAATTCTTGAATGTGGTGTGCTATAATGACAAGATCGAAAAAAAAATTCTTTTACTATTGAATAAGATAAACCAACACTCCAAAAATTAAAATTATTAGCACCATTGTATATTTTATACTTCAATACAGACTTTTCCGGTTTTTGTAAAAAAAATTTGGCTTTGCAGATAATTATGTAATCGCGAACGCCAGCCTGCAGCGACCGGAAACGATCGTACACCGTTTTTATTGTCCCCCACCGTTCACAGTTAGCAATCAATTAAGCTATACTACTATAATAACTGTAGCACATTACAAAAATATAGTTTATTAATGGTTGTGATAATAACCGTTTTGTATTCCTCGTCCACTGGAATATCGTACATTATATACCATGGTAATGGCCGCGTGCGCGTGATTATTTTGTGTTTTCCAACGATTTTTCACAATTTACTATTATTATTATTATTATTATTATTGTTAATAGGCCGAAGTCGTGTCTTACTCTGCACGTTTATATAATACATAATAATGTACGTACGCACAGATCAGCCGAGTTTTAAACACTATACTATACAATTATTGTGTCGAACATCAATTTTATGGAACACAAAACCGCAACAAATCATCAGAAACTTTTTGAGTACCTAACGATTCTATACTTATATACACTATACACTGTACTAGTACAAACGTCTTTACTCGGTTATTTTTACAACTTCTCGTTTTCATTTTTATTTTTGTTGCTTACGAACAACGTTGCGTTCGCTCCGAATCAATAAACAACGAGTCCATAATCGTTAATATTTATCGGAAAACGGAACAACACTAAGCGCGTAACTTGTCTCTGGGCGGATGTATAATATACCGTCCGCACGCGTTCGTTGCATTTTACCATATTAGTTTACAATACACACTCGCGAGAATGCCAAGCTACACATGAATAATAAACTTGAGTCAAAACGAACACTATAATATAACTCAGTGGAATATCGTAAAAAAACAATATACGCAATATTCTCAGGAGAAGAGATATTACAATAATTGTATGACGTACGCACACGTCACACACGCATGTTGCTTAGTCAATAAATATTTCTATGATAATATAGTAACACGATATAACATAATGTATGACGAAAAGAATAAACGGAAACCCGCGGTAGGACCAGAACCGAGTTACTCCATTCGTTTTGTGGCGTGTTAATAACGTTTAGTTGTATAACGTAAACCAATATTTAACTGTCATACTCATCGCAGTGAAATCCTAACTTTTGATGAGAAATACCAAAATTTAAGTTCGTTTAATACCGTTTTTGTAGGTATAGATACTAAAAACGTGGCGACTTCCAAGCGAAAAATATAATGGTTTTATGAGTACCTGCGCACATGAGTGACCTTAAGGTCAAAACAATAACAGTGATATAGTGGCCGATTTAAAATTCCCTTATAGCTACCCCCTTCCCAACTACAGTAGCTATTAAGTTGTGACGAAACTGTTGAAAGTGGTCTATCTCATAATATATTTAATTCACTCCCGAAAATGTCCTGAAAACTTTTAACCACCGTTGTAGCGAACGCGTTTCAACTATCCAGAAAAAATATATTTATACACAATAATAAAGAGCACATTTTGTTCGGGTCTGTTTGGTTTTGCGCCCGTGAGTTCTCGATAAGGTTAATAATAAAAAAAAAACCGATCGATGGACCGACCGATGAAAACTGCTGCAATACGGAAAAAGAAAGAAAGTGAAACGGGATGTGAAGATGGTCTTATTCGTTTTTTTTTTCACTTTTTACTCGTTGTTTTAATTGAAATCCATATCGGATGAACGTTGTTTATGGGGCTGTAGACGGCGGTGACGGGGACAGTGCGTACGATTTTTAATTAACCCGGGAGAGGCGATGGCTCTCGGCCGACGGCCTATACACAATCAAGTTGGCTTATTTGTAAGCGATGAAGAAAACCGGAAGTTTATTTAAACTTTGCCGTTCACCCCCCGCACCACCACAACCCGACCACCGACGAGCCCGACGTTTTAACTAGTTTGTTGTCGGAGAACGAGCGGCGGCAGCAGTAAAACGGTTTCGTGAGGTCCTGCTGATGGGTATGTAAGTGGGAAGAAGGGTGTGTAGGAGAAGGATGACGTTCACCTTATAATAAACGCTATTAAACTCCATTTTACCGAGTGCTAACAGTATATAATTTATAATATAAGGAGAGCCTATCCTATGTATAATGTACAGTCGCCGTATACTTCACTACTCCTGCCACCCATCACTTGTGTATAATATTATTTTTGCTCGAAATCGTCGCCCCTCCACCGCCACCATTTCAGCCGTTCTAACAGAGCGCTGTATAATACAACGGACACGGTTAAATCTCAAGAAAAATAGCATCGGATTATAAACGATTTAAAATTCCCTCACGTATTCCTTATGAGCGAAATACACACCCGACCCCTTTTCGTTATGCCGCCTCCTCCGCGCCGCGCCGTCTCTGTCGCCAGAAAAACTAAAACTTTCAACATCTGCCTGGAAAGAGGGCTGCACAGCACGCACGGAATACCTCACCGCCATCGCTCTCCACCCGTCCAACTCGCCCGAAACAAACGATTTTTAACTCGTATTATTTAGATGGTATAATAATATGTATATTATGCAGTGTACGCATTATAATATACACGGCGGGGCAACACGCAGCACATCGCGTGAACCGGTAGTCACATAGCGCACATGGGCTCGTGAATCTTTGAAAGTCGTTTAGGAAAATCGAGAACGGATCGGCAATATCCGTTGGTTTGCGCCAGATTTAACGGCTTCTTTTTTCCGCCGCTACTGCATAACACAACGCATATTGAAATGGAGGTGGAAAAAAAACTACCCCTCCGCGTCACGTCGCTATATAAATAACGCATGTTGTTGTAACAATCGCGTGTGCATAATATTATTACTATTGTTGTTGTTGTATGCGTATATTGTGATATCGAACACATAATATTATTATGTTTACGGCGTGTTGTTGTTGTTGTTGTTCATAGGTATACCTTACGCACGGTTGTTGTACTATTTGTATAGGCATAAATACTGGAAATGTGATAATCGAATAAAATATAAGGAGGCAAATCTACATGGTTCACTTATGCTGTAACTACCCAAGCATCATAATATATTTAATATTATAACAATATTATGATAAAACAGCTTACCTACCGTTTCGTTTGAACGAATAATCATTCGTGTTTGATATTTTATTTATTTAAGGTTTTTTTTTTTTTTTTTAGCGATCCTTATACATAATAATGATTTCTCAAATAATATAGAATATTATTGTCAGCACACCGCTTCAAGAAATATTGTATTATTAAATAATTTAAATCGATTACGCAACGACTACGGATTTTGGCCAAAGTAAAAACGAACGTAATAAACTGACGCGTAGTTCGTCTTTGTATGGGGATGTTACTACCATGGGTCACATACTCATGTTATGTAATACTCATGTTATGTATAATATGAGAATTGAATAATAAAAAAAAAAAAGATATAACGTATTTTGATATTATTATAATTAGAACGCGTAATCCGACTCCAAACCGGCAGTGGCCCATGAATTGATTTCCAACAGTGATGATATTGTTACATTGTACAGTTGCTGGTGGTCAGTTTTGATTTGAATAAAATATACCATCGGGATGATTATAATTACGAAAAATATCCAATCAGTTAAGTCTAAAAATGAATAACTTATTATTTCGCTGGTTTTATCAGCAAATACGACCCTTTAAAAGCGCTTCTGTATATAATTAACTGCCGAATGTTTAAAAGCGCAAGCTATTTTGCATTTCATCATTACAATCTCAATACCGAATAAAGCACGATAGCGTATACATAGGTACTATTATGTATATACAACACGTGTATTTGTGTACGTGTAGGTTAGGTTCAGTGTATAAAGTTAACTATACATTATATGTTAAATGCGAACAAGCGCAAATAATTAATGCCTCAGTAATGTCAGTAATCCCCAAACTATATAGGTACCTTGTATGACGTTTTTACAATTTTCTTATGATTTTTACTTTTTGGATAGTTTACCGAACCCTTGGAGACGTTCTGAATATTTCGTGTGGCAGTCGAGTGAAACTAAACAACATACAAAGCTTGATCCGTTTGAGTAACATATTATACGATCATTGTTTCGAGAACTTTTAACTTTTTCTAAATAGTTATACTGGACAATTTGATTTTTTTTTTATAATTTTAAATAGGTAAAGTCATATTTTGTTAAGTGTTTACTACATTAAAATTAACACAGTTTTTAATTTCATATTCCGAAGCAAAATAATTTTCGGAGTATTTCGACACATATACGTATATTTAATTTTGAACCAGTAGTTAATTATGCATAAGTGTTTAAGGTTTTCATGATCAAAGTACATAGTTTACCGACATTTTGCAGAATAACCTCTTATATCACTATACTCCATTCTTAAAAACTTTAAATACATATCATGTTTGACTAATTAACTTCCAGTTTAAAATTAAAGAATTCTAAAAATATTTAACTTCGAACTATAAAATTAAAATAAATATTATGTTGTAGATAATTCAACAATATAAAGAAGGAACTTACATGAAAAATAAATGATAAAAAAGAAAATTTTTTATTTTTTTTTGGACAACAATATATATATAAAAAAAATATTTTCTTAAAACTGAAGACCTTGAAATAATGAGTGTGAGGACGTCATCAATTGGATCATAATGTATTGTAACTTGTAAGGTACCTACCTATAAACCGTTTACATTAAAAAGTTAAATATTACCTACGAACAGTGGCGTAGCCAGAGAGGGGGTGGGTTTAAATGTGAAATTCAAATACTTTTGCCGTAAAATGTTAAAAATAATCCCCCTCCCATTGAAAAATTCTGGCTACGACACTGACTACGAAATCGATTTGAATACACTAAATGTTTTAAGTTAAATAGATAATCTTTAAATTTTAAATAATTATGTAAATCGAACGATACCTAAATATAGTAGTACAAAGTACTGAAGGTGTGCCGACAATTATTCAGACGGTTGCATACATGAACAGTGTTTTACGTTTTTATCTTTTTTCATCTTTACATTCCCTACAACTAATGTGATCATTATTAAATAGTGAAAATTCTGTTATTTTTAGCATAGTATTATATTCCATACAAATATGAAAATATTATTATACATTTGAAATACTATTCTAATCGCAGCTCTGTTAAAACTGAAAACTGATATTTGTCCACATCTCGCTAAATCCTATAGAGAAACTATTGATAAAATCGAAAATGACCTCTTCAGACTAACCCTTCGCAACACTCGGTTTCTGATTATTTGAAGTTTGACGTCAACATTCTCAAGCACTCTTCTACACGGAAAAAGTGTTTTAAGAATTACTCGGAATTTAAAACGGACAGCTGTTTTTTTGTTAAATGCAAAGAGCCGAGACGGTTAGGTGGTTTACCTAACCTGTACAAATAACAGTTAAGTGATTTTTGCACTCAACTATGTTAGTGTTTTTTTTTTTTTTCATACTCGATAACGATATTCTCTCGAAATAAAAAAGAAACTCTACACCCACTGTATTGTAATAATGATATTAATAATTATTATTAATACATATCATAATACACGTGTGGGATGGAAAATCAGAGCGTTAGTCATGATGACTCGGTTAAGGTATGTAGAGAAAAAAAGGGCCGTTGAGAATCTCGTGTCTTCCAATAGGTTCATGTTACGCAATTATAAAACGTCGTGAGGTTGGAAAATGTGGTGATGGTGTTGGTGATAGAGGCAGTAGAAGTGCGAGCTACTGGTGAAAGTTGAGTTTTTTTCGTACTGATAAACTAACTTTCTACGGCTCCACGACTTTACCGTTCAATTCGCCCCACTGGCACCATTATTATTTTCTTTAACGACATCTAGTCCCACCCTTATTCAATTCTAACTATACACAATATTCTCATTACTTGCTTATAACGGAGACGACGACTTTCCTTCACTCGCAACGCATCTACCCATTTGGATTTCTCCATTCTCGCCAATATTTTTTTTTTTTTTTTTTTGTCACCCCTCAACTGTCTACACCGTCAGTATACTTCATCGACATCAACAGCACTTTAATGCAGCGCAGTTTTTTTTTTTATTGTTCTCACCATGTAAATCACAGTTCACATCTGATATCATACCTGAGTCACCACATGATACAAATTTATTTATTGCTAAAATCGAATAAAAATTAGTATCTCTTATAAATGAGCCTGATAATTATTTAAACAATAGTTAGTTATATCAAGTAAAATTCATCACCCACCTAACCCCCAACACGTCTGGAAATGTCCAATTATATATTCCACCCATTCTTCCCACAGTCATTGTGATATATAATATGCCATTATTTCAAGTATTACAGATATTTCATAGCCACATCGGCTTTAATATTAAATACATATTTATAAAATTATACTTCTGTCTACATCTATTTAAACTGATGAGTTTAAGAATAAATTACCTACAGTATATTTTGCTATTTATCATCATTGGAAACTGCAGAATATTGTATTTATACAGATATGAACAATTTAAATTATACAAATAATTATAATATTAAAATAGTTTGTTTTCCTTGAGAGGGGAGGGAAGGGGTACGATCAGACTGAGAAATCCTATATTTAAACTACCAGTCTAAGTTGAACTTGAAAAATTATATGGAGGCCAATTCGATATTAGCCCAATGTGCCCTTAGCCCCCCTCTCTTTCAAAAAAATAAAGCCACTGGTAATCAATGGCATAAAACGAAAACGTTTCACATTTAGTCTACGCATCAACGGTGGTCATAATTTATTTGCATGCGTTCCGCCAAAGTGACACTAAGCAAACAATTCAAATGATTAATTATATTGTTCGGACGTTATTATTGTTTTAATTACTAATATAATGTAATATGGGTATTATGTTTAATATTTATATAGGTTAGGCCACAATACAATAATTATCAACTGATAATTATCACACGCTATTAGCATAAATAAATTTAATAATTTGATTGAACAATGTATCATGTAAGTACACAGCTTATATTTATTATTCATTAGGTATTTAGGTACAGCAAATGAATCACAAGCGTTGACAAAAAATCAAATCGAAACAATTTAATTTTGATGACACATTTATAATATTATACAAATATTACGATTTTTACCGTTTAGGGTAAAAAATGTTATCCAAGTAGGCTAGGTATTTTCTGTATTGACAACATAATACATCTCTTAAACTTGATGATAATTTCAATTTTAATCTTGTCAAATACTGCAATAGTTTCAATAAACATTAATACACCTCAACTATAAATGTAATAATATATTATGCGAATCTTAGGCTGTGTTTATTAATTGTTAATTATGTATAATTAAGAATGAAATTCAGTGCAATTTTAATTCAGATTCAAAAAATATACACATGAGTGTTATTATATCAATATTAATGGGATGGTAATAAATTGCATGATATAGTTATCCAGTTATGTTATGATAAAAGTCACAAAACAATTACCTACAAGCTGGAAAAATAAAATCGGGTAGGCTGTGATTTGTCCCTTAAATATTATAGTAGTACACGACGTGCTTGGAAAATAGATTGTGGTCCAAACGCGACCAGAACGACATCACAACAAGCCTTACACCCCAAAGCGTAAAACTATTATATACAATATAAATAATGCTAATCGTACCTATACTCCAATATTATAATATTTTAATGTTATATACCGAAAAAAAATTACATATTTGAAATATACTTATGATTAGGTACCTCGTCGGAAATAGGGTTCATATATTATATATATATATATGGGCGTAACACGTTTCCACCAAAAGTAGACCTTTTCCCTTTTCCACCAATACCCGTTTCCACCAAAGGTGTATCTTTCCCTTTCCCACCAATAACCGTTACCACCAAATGAGATCTACCAATAATTAATTAAACCACGGTTAATTTACCAAAATAATTTGTATACTTCGCTTGTATTACAATCTTTAATACAGTAATAAGATTTAAAATACTAATGCTGGATTTAAAAAATGATATATTAATGTATTTAGTTATGTATATAGTGTATCTACTTATATAATATATAATATATATAATTGGTTGATATTTTTTTTTCAATCGTAGAATACAATATACAATAGTATACAATTGTTTTTGTAATAACGTGGTAAATAATTTCATTTGGTGGAAACAGATATTGGTGGAAAGGGGAAAGATACACTTTTGGTGGAAACGAGCATCGCCCATATATATATATATATATATTTAATACGTAGGTACACAACCGTATGATATGACCAAAGTGTAAAAAGTGCATGAACACAGAGTTAACGTGCACATAAAACGTATAATATCGTATATAATTGTTTTATAAAAATGCAGACATAATAATCCACTGTTGGGTTTTTTTTTTTCCTTAACACGTTCACATATTATTATTAAACAAGTTTAAACAATATTCATGTTTATAATTCTTTGGAAAACCCGGAGGCTGTAAAGTTGCTATCTCAAAATTATTTACGTCAAGTGTCAGCTTTTTTTTATACTTTTTATTTATTTTTTTACCCAGCTGCAACAGTATTATACCGTATTTACTCGGAATGTCTAAAAATCTTATTTTATTTTACGTCTACATTGGCACATATTTACTGTTATGACATACGTATCCTCGTCGGAATGTATAATTTATATACCCCCCAACACTACCGTATAATGTCGGGTACGCGATAGTGTGATGTATATATTGCATATTGTATAAAGTGAGATACACATTAATTCCAACATAATTGTTCAAAGAAACAAATAAATTGACCTGTACAATTTTAAAACAGAGTTTTCGCTCTGCCAACATACGCAACGACATAATAATATTATATATAGATCAGTCGAACGATATTATATTTAGATAGATAATGTGGTTTTTTTTTATCTTGCATTATTCTTGTTTTGTTTAACTCGAATTTTTTATTATTGATATGACGTACTTCGACGAAAATCATGAATTAAACCCTATATTATAGCAGTGCACAATTGCAACGAGGTTTGCAATGATGAATAAATAATGTTTTTCCGTTATTACATGATTATATATATATATATATATATATATATATATAAATATATAACAAATCTACAGGATACCTTTATCCTAATTATTGGAATATTATGCTATAGTATCATTATAGAATTCTACATTTTTTGGTTTTAGCCATTACTTCATGTTAAAGATTTTTTATGTACACTGTGGTTACATGCTCACCCACTTTTTTCCTCAATTTAGTAGTTATTGTAAATCTCATTTTTGTAATTTTTAAATATTTTTAAATAAATAGCATATTTTAAAATCCTTGAAACTATAGGTACTACTTAAGAAGTGATAAAAATATTTGTTTTTCCAATGAGAATTTCCAATGTTCTTATGAGAACAATCCACCCTCCAAAACATTTCAGTTATTACAAAAAAAATAATCAAATCAAAAATTGGAAAATATAATCTTTTAATATTACAGAAATCTGAAATTGAATAAATTCATTATGAAATGAAAAAATAGAGCTTATCACGGTTGGTGAATCGTCCTATATAAACGCATTGAATCGACATCCTGTTGCAATAACTCTTCCCCTCATTTGTTTTCAAAAAAAAAAATTACTATTCATGGATTTGAGAAAAAATACTATTATGCTATTTAAACGATGCATTGGATTATTTTAGTATATATTTCCTATTCATGACTCAATTAAAACATGAAAAGTTAAATAATTATTATAGTTGCATATTTTTCGTAGTTTGGTCTGTACCTCTACGATTGAAAAACTATATAGTTGTGTTGGGTTTGGAATTAATTACGCCTAATCCGGATACGAATTTGGCACTGAATGTTGTGCATTTTTCAAAATTAATGTAAATCTCAATAAATAAATTGGTTTGTAAACATGATTTAAAAACGTTAAGCTAGACGGAAAATACAGGATGAAAAAAAAATAAACAAAATTAATTGAAAAATCAAAAATTAAAAACTGCATATTTAATAACAATTTCTCATTATATGATGCAAAAAATTCGTTTCAGTTGAGTGGGTGCATCGTGCCTGCGAATCAGATTAAACCTATACTTGCATAGGTATATTACTACTTAGAACTGTATGCACTTTCTAGAAATCGTAATACAAATATAATATTTAATCAATTTAATTTCCATACAGACAACATATCGTGTTTAGATGTATCCTGAAAACGATTGAAATCAAATCAATGTGAAACGAGAATAAATGAAAAAAAAAACTTTTGTATTACGTTTCATACTAACATATCAGTATATCACATAATATGGAAATAATAATTATTATGATTACATTTTATTTTTATTGCTATATCATGTTATTTATTTATGTTATTGAGGTAATATTATAAATTAGGTTGAAATAATTTCTCACGAAACCTTTTCGTAATTAAAAATAATTTTTAGTCGATTGAATCCGGATTTTATAAAAATTTGTATTTACTTGTTTCATGGTGAACATTATATTCATATATTCGACAAGCGAAGAGAGACAAATGTTCCACGCGTTTGAATTTGATTTTCAAACTTATGGTTTGAACCTAACCTAACCATAAAGTACGAGATCATTTTTGACCGCAAAACTGAAAATATAAAATTGAGGCAGGATGGGAAGCATATTTTTTTCAGAAAGACAAATATATATTTTAAGTTAATATTAAAATAATATTAGGCATGGCAAATGGATTTATGTTTTAAATGTTTACATAGTAATATTAAAGGCTAAGAAATGTGGAGAGCACACTATATTATGTTTTTTATTCTTGTTCCACGCATAATATAGCAAACATGCTATTAATAGAAATCGTATATATTAGTTGTAATATTGATCTAAAATTTCTTATAATCGAACTAAAAGACAAGACAATTATCAGTGTTGTTAGGTACGTTGTATTTTGTACGATATTTAAATTTTTACGCAATTATTAAGTACCTATGTTAAATATTCTGTTTCGAAACGCTCATAATATATTGCAGACAAGGGATACTATAGTAAACAACTGTACGTTGAAAACATGGAAGATTTTTTTAGCTTTATGCTAACGACACAAGAATGTATAGTTCAATTGTGATTAAACTTGCTATATAGTGGTGCGTTGGGTACGGAGAGAGAGAGAGAGAGAGAGAGAAAGTTATACTGCATAATAAAATACTCTACTGTATTTGCTATAAATATAATAATAAATAACACATCCAAATAGTAGAAATTTGTTTTAAAGGTTAAGTCCCTTATCACCTCCCCTGCCATTTCATCGAATCTACATCTGATCCATAGTTTTGAACAGAAAAATTATAATTATGTGAACCTCGAGGGATTGCGAATGCTGAATTTTAGTGGACTTATCATAACCTGAGAATATAAATACATCTATGATACTTTGTAGTTATATATTTAGACCAATTGTTCACGATATAAGAATCACTATAGCATAATTTTCATTTAATCCATTGTCACTATTATTATTTTTAATATTATTATAAGACATTCTACCCTTAAGTATAAAATTATACCAAAGTACCTATACGTAAATCATTGCAAAATGAAATTTAAAAACAAAGTACCGAAGGGTATATCTTCTATTTGTTAAACTCTATTTTTGGAACATTTTAAGATTATTAGCAAATAAATGTTAATACATCTTTAATAATAATGATAAGTTCAGAAATGTTTTTTCTTAATTATAAATAAATATAAATCCAAAATCTCTCTCTTTCGTTTCATTTTCATACATTTAAAATGGCCTGAGGAAAAATGTAGGCATCATAATGTAGTATGTATGCCTGTTGGTATTCTTCCTTAGTAAGTACACAACACATTATATAATGTAGTGCAAGCACTATAAATATGTTATGAAAATAAAATCAAGCAAATTAAAAACAAATATTTATTTATTAGTTTATACTAATATTGTATGTTTAATAAGAAATAAACAAAAGTTCGCAAGCATAATTTATATATTACAATTATTATTATTTTATCCAGAAAATTTGTATTCATATATTCGGTAATTAAAAACGTATTATTTTTTTTATAGTGAAAAAATGCCACAATCTTTGACGTTGGAGATATTTTTGGTAGCTAATTGGATCTAGTACGTAGATCTAATCCATGAAAAATACATTCGACACCTAGGTACTGTACTATTATAGAGCAGTTGCTTATATTTTATTCTCTTGTTTATAAAAACGTTATTTGTGTATTATTTAATCTGTTAAATCGCTGAGTTGCTTCAAATAATAATGGTTTTAATTATAGTTCATAACCCACGTCGCTTGATTATATATTAAAAATGTGCATCTGGTACACAGAAACGTTTAGTTTATAGTATTATAAAGAATGGCTACACGTGCGTTCCCGATCAATGACTTCATTTTAATTTTTGGTTAACGAAGTTAACAAACCATTTAACTTTATTAGAGATTAATATTATTCAGTTTACTAAAAACACAAATTTAATATAAATTTAATTGGGCGTTACCTGAAGATCTTTATTAGCTGATTATTGATGAATTTTTTTTTTTTAATTTCAATTATTTATTAACATTATATATTCAATCAGTGTATTAGTGATATAAGTTAGTCAAGAAGCTTATAACTGTATAGTAATATATCTTATTGATAGTTTTCAGCAGATGTTCGCTCAGTAAAATATAGTTAAACACCATTTTATATACAATGGAAAAAAATTATAAACTTGAAAACATAACTTAAAAAATATACTTAAGTGTAGGTACATGTTATAGGTATATATTATAGTAGGTATTAATCAATTATAAATTCAACGTGATTTATGAAGCATGCTCACACGCTTACGGTGGTTAGGTTGTTGCGGACAACAAGTTTCTTAATAATTATCATCCTTTAATCAAACTATAGGCAATAATAATTCTTGGTAATAGTTTTACAACAAACTATTAAAAAATAGAGAATTTCAACAACTTTTATACTGAAAAAATGTTGATATATGTTGAATATTTTAATACCCTATTACACTTTAAAATTTATTTATAGGCACCGATATGTTATTTTTTACCATGAACTATAATATTATCATTACTGCTCAAAGATTAATAATTCAGAAACAGCGTATTACCTAGAATATGTGGTTTTCGTTGGAAAAAAAAAGAAGTTTTTCTCCTCGGGATACTGACTATTCAAGCCATTCAGGCTTCGTTAAATTAATGCTTTTTAAGCAGCATATAAACTGAAAGGTTCCAAATTTAGAACAAATGCAATTATCGGAGGAAAAAAATGGGTTTGCAGGGCATACTTGGTGAATCACTTTCGAGATATTATATTATTATTGTATTACTGTTATATTATTGTGTAGTACCTAAGCATTTGAAAATTTAATTTTCTTCTATTTTACGCGTGTCTGAGCTTTAATACTCTTGGATGGATCACTCTTATTTCGAAACGCTGTCCGGATATCTTAAGACACTATAGGCACATAATATGATCAAGCCGAGTGTAAAATATATACGCGCACACTAGTGTGTGTGTGTGAGACGGAGAGAGTGTTATTATATCTATGCACATACAAGTGTATAAATGATTAATGAGTGCATATAGACAGCGATGCCGTCGAAATAAAGCAAACACCTGATGCCACATAGTATAGTAGTAGCACGTGTGTCAATGGTAGACCGACGAAATAACAAAGGTAATATTATATATATCATATTTTATATCATATCCATTTAGTTAAAAAGCCAGTTTTTGTTTTGTTTTGTTTTTTTTTTTTTTTAATATATAATTGTTATTTCGGCAAATATGAGTTGGCTTTACAATATAATGGCTAAACAATCAGCACCACCGGTGTTTACCTTCAACTGTAAAATCAATATTTTTGAAACGGCATGCAATAGTATTATAGGAAAACGGAGTCAACAAAAATATTTTTATAAAATACTTTCAAATAATTTCAGTGCGCAAAAAAATGTTTTTAAAAAAAACCCTCAAATTCGTCACCAGTCACTGTGGTAAACATTTTTATATATCGTACTAGAATACAGCATAAAAAAATCGAGATAAACCGTAAACCAACATACAATAATTTATTTCGTAGTATTATAATATGACACTTCAATTTTGTTCTTTTCAAGAGTCTGTTCGACTTTGTTAATTTTTTGAACAATGTTTAAAACCATCCACCTCATCGCCTACCCATCGGTACCTACGTGACTACGCTTGTCGATGTGATCCTTAGATTAAATATTCAATGTTTCACACAAATTTTATATTTTTTTTAAATAAATACCACCTTCACGTGAAAAGGAATACCTATTTCTGTCTACGCTGAATTGTTTGTCGTGCACTTTTAAGAGGAGTATTATAAGTTATAACAGCTGTTCGAAAATCGCAATAATATACATATAGCATATTAAAATTCAAATCAGGGCTGAAAATCTAAATGAATATTTTTTTTTATTTTTTTTTTTTTTATTAGATATGAACAATCTGTACAATATTAGCACAATAAGCTTATTTTATGAGAGTATAGACAAAAAACAAAATATTTTCTAAACAACAGAATTTCTAAGTTTTTAATAATTTAAACTTTAAATAATAATATATATGTAACTTGTAATTTTATCACTTTTATAATCGCTCTATAAAATATTGATTTATTTGTGTTCTAATAATTGTTAAGTAGATTGAAATAATTTTTCTATTGTTTTAGTTTAAAATCTCACTAAACTTTTACAATTTTTATTTTAACGCGTAAGATTCACACTATATTACATAAATATATGAAGTGATAAACAAACTTATAGACCTATTGGCTTTTTTTGTATTCTACATTTTAAATGAATATATAATAGTATATTAATAGCTATTATTATTTTGATATACATTTTTGATTTTAATTATTTTTAATTATTTCAATATTAATTTCTAATTAACCCAAGGAACCTATATGTTAAAAAAAAAAAATGTTGGATACGTAAAATTAATTTTGAAATCGATTTTAATCCCTGGTTGAAATATAATGTACTTATTGAAAATCTATGCACAATATGTTTGTGTAAAATAAAATTAGAATACGATTACCATAAACCCTAACATATTGATTCAGTTAAATTGAATATGAAATGTGAAAATTGAAGTAAAATTCTTGCATCATAATTTTATATATTTTAGATAATTATTTATTTAGCTATATAATATTATTACAGTTAGTAATAATAATAAATATTTCGTACAAAACATCATGACTATATGTTGTCAGCCGCATCGAATTGCGTTGTAAATTTATATTCTTGGTCGATCGCGACACGCTATAAATAAATAGTAGAAAATGTATAGTGATTTTATATTTCGCTTATAGAATAAGGTATAATAAAATGAAGATACTTTGATATCGTATCGTGTGCTCAAATTGTTTACTCGTAGGTCCATCCGAATATATTATTATCATTGCCCACGCTGGCTGGTCCAAGTGAATTCCATTTACTAACTTTCCAGCGTCATATAATAGTATACAAAATTGTGTGTGGAGATTTTGTCTAATTTAGCTCCAAACATAGAAATATCATAATTTAATACATCTACCTACGACACAGATAGTCAGAAGCATATGTTGAACTACTCGTTTGAATTTTTATTTTAATAGGTATGACAACATTAAAGAAATGTTTGGTTTTCATTGGAAAACAGAAATGTGCTCAAGATATTTCTTAAGTAGTGGAAAAAAATCGAGAATTAAAAAAATCGGTTTAAAATTAAAATTAATTATATATACGAATAAATTAATTTAAAATTTCCAAAACTCAAATTTTAAATAATTGCGTAATTAAAAAAAAAAAAAGCGGGGAAGTCGTGGATGTCGCTCTGCTGTACAGTAGGTTACTGTAATGGATGGGATTAAATTTGAATGCAATGATAGGTATCATTGTATACAAAAAACGATTCTGAACGGAGATGATTTGTCAGTCTAGGATATATTATATTTAAATATTGTCATATATTCTATTTTGAAATAAATATTTTATTTTTCAATTAAGTTGCATTTTGCATAAGGCATGATTCATCAATTAGTGTAGTTATCATGTAGTTATCATAATTCATAATACCTTATATTATCATAGATATACGAATACCTGGTTTGAGGATAAATCGTTATCATTACGCGATTTCATAAAAATTTAAAACTCAAACGCTCAAAACATTTTTCCTATAATGACACTTCAAATTTTCTCTTTAGCTGTTTGAAGCAAAACTTATGGAAAACTTGGTGTTAAATGTTATAACCTTAGATATAAATACAAACAATATTATGAATTTTAAACTACAAAATCATTGGCAAATATTCATGGTTTTGACGAATTTTTGTCAATATCTGAAATTCAAATGCTAATAAAAATGTAATTTGAATTTCCGGTGGACATTTTTTTTGTGATAAAGATTGAAAAATTTGTAAGGAATCTTGTATTAAATTTTCAAAGCTTAGATTTAAAAAGAAAAATATTTATGAATTTCTAGCTTATAATAATTTGCGAATTTTCGTGATTTTTATGTATGTTGTCAAAATTTGAACTGTAAATGTTTATAAAAAAAATTTGTGACCATATATTTCTTTTATTTTTCAAATGCTACTGTAAAAATATTTTAGGAGCCTTGTATAAAATGTTCAAATCTTAGGTATAAAAGGAAAAATTTTTATGAATTTCTAGGATAAAATAATTTACGAATTTTTGTGATTTTTACGTACGTTGTCAAAATTAAAATTTGAATACATGTAAAAAAAAATTGTGGATGTACATTTATTTTATTTTTAAACTAATATTTTAAAAATATATTATGAGCCTTGTATTAAATTCTCAAATCTTAGAATTAAAAAGAATAACTTTTATGATGTTCGATCTAATGTTGATGGCTAATCGAAAATTGCCGCAATTTTTACGTATTAAGTCAATATTTGAACTTCAAATACTAATTAAAAAAAATTGTGCCTATGTATTCTTATATTTTTTAATCACTATAAGAATAACTTATGAGGAACTTTGTATTAAATTTTCAAGTATTTTGATAGGGCCAAAAAAATTTTATCAATACTTCAAAAAAAATTTCAGTCGTCTATAAATATCTCAAAAAAAAACAAAATATTTTGAAAATTAAATCATGAAAAGAAAATGCCAATCCTAATAACTGCTAAAATTTTCAAGTATCTAGGACTTATATTTTTTGAATAATAACAAATATTTAAAATCGTTTCAGGATAAATCGTTATCGGTACCCTATTTCGTAAAAATTTAAAATTCAAACGCACTTAAAATTTTTCTTATAATGATGCTTCGAGTTTTCTCTATAGCTACTTGAAGGAAAACTTATGGAAAACTTAGTGTTGTATTTTCAATCCTTAGTTATAAACGCAAAAAATTTTATGATTTTTCAACTTCAAAATTACTTGCA
Source organism: Diuraphis noxia (assembly GCF_037042655.1). Lineage (NCBI taxonomy): Eukaryota > Metazoa > Arthropoda > Insecta > Hemiptera > Aphididae > Diuraphis > Diuraphis noxia. The sequence goes on from NW_028301711.1 coordinate 57,668,279, forward strand.
AATATTCGCGTTTTCGACATATTTCGTAAAATTTTGGACTATAAACGCTTATTAAAAAAAATTGTGACTTACGATTTTTAATTTTTTTTAGCTACAATAAGAACAACTCATAAGGAACCGTGTATTAAATTTTCAAGTTTTTTTGGTCGTCCAACATTTTTTTACTGACACTTCAAAAAAAAATTCTCAAAAAAATCGAAAATTTCAGTGGTCGATAAATAACTCAAAAGAAGTCGAAAATGTTTGAAAATTAAACTGTATATAGATATCACTAACATTAACATTTGGTGAAAATTTCAAATATTTGCAGTAATAAGTTTTTGTATTACAACCATATAAAAATATCGATTTGGTCGAAAACTGGTTTTGCGTAAAAATTCCCGTTTTTCTGTCATTTTTTTTTTTGTTTTTCTCGATTTTTTTTCAAAACTGTTGGAAAATGTTTAACCTTGACCTTGATCAATTTTACATTGGAAACCACCCCCAAAGTTTGAAATCAAAGCATTATTTTGACTAGTTATGCTTTACACAGACACAAAAAAAAAAAAAAAAACATAAAAAAAAATTACACATCATTGTAAGAACGTGTAAAGTCCGAACTCAGTAGTAACTTAGATACTGATCAGTACTTATGACCATGTTTGTACGAATAATTTTTAATTATTTGCTATTTACAGATAGAGCACTTATCTCGATTATCGTATGTTCGTTCGTCGGAGGAAAATTATAAAGGTCACATTATATAAATCTAAATGTAATCAAATATAACATCGATACGTGTCATAATATAATATCTTGGATATTCTATTTAAACCTATTGCAAATATATATATCTGGCTAGGGTTGAATGTTGTTGAGTTATGAAAATAGTTTGCGCGATATAAATAAACTAGTACAATACCTGGTGCGGACGTATTAATCTAACTTCTAAGCGCGTTCTTCAGAAATTGTTGTCGTGAAATTGCACAAAACGAATTTCATGAAAATGTTTGTCAAAGTAAAAAACGCTTCATTTGCTTTAATTTGCGTAGGATGGTTATAATAATATATTTGTATAGTTATTTTCCAACGTCAAAATAATATAAAATATTTTGAGCTACGATTGAATTGATACGACTAAATCCCATTTTTTTTTTTTTTATGAATTTGTTTTAAAATTTAAAAAAGTAGTAGTTCATAAAACTTTTCTTTTCGAAAGAGGTGAAAGTCAATAGGTAAATTGTTAAGCACGTATAAAATATAATATGATAATATTATTACAATTCGAAATACAAAAATGTTATTTGTCACAAAAATGGACGTGAGATTTTCGACTTAAGTCAGATAAATTAACACTGCGCAGCACTCGTTATAGCTGAGCTACAACTGTGCTAAGTCAAAATAATATAATTATTAATAAATACCAAATAGCTTATTGTTATATGCCACTGAAGGACTATATTATCCAATGTGTACGATGACATATTGACCGACAACGATTTCAATTATGGTGACACGCAACTGTTTAGGTTTATTTAGGTAAAATATAGTGTATACATTCATAAAGCAATTAGATATGTCTTTGAATATAGTGCGCACGTATGTTTCTAGGGATAAAATAAAATGGTTTTGGAATGACAATGCGATCGTTAATGTCAAATCCGGGCCGACCGACATTTCCATCGTACATAATATTATTATTATCATCACTACCTACTACATTATTGTCATGTACTATGTATTTGCCACACGTGTAACCAATGTTATACGGAAAATATTTTGTGTATTTGTGTGTGTGTGTCCGTTGTCAAATATATGAAAACGAATTGTTTATATTATTTCAATTTACACTGGATCATGAACTCTACGATATTGAACGTCGACGAACGGTTACTATTTTCACTTGTTTATAGGTATAATATCGTGTAATGACTATCGTGCCGTCGCGTTAGGAGCATTTTAATGAAATCAAATATGTTACGAATGGCTACGGTTTGTAGTATTGTGAGCTGTCTATGAGATATAACTATATAAGACGAATGCAATATGGCGTAAAAACAAAAACAGCGCGGGTACAAATCCTCATTACTTGTTAGTTGTTTCACCAAACACTATTTTCAAAACAAAACGCTAGAATTGTGAATTTATATTATTGTAATAATCGTTCGTAAATAACGTAAAATTCTAAAACCATTTCCTTTCAAGTGTCATTTCCTCTAAAAGTTCCATATTCAACGCGATATTTATAGTATATAGGTACATAATTTTCAGAACGTCATTCAATTTCTATGCATATGACAAAACGTATAGGATATTAAATTGCTTATGACGTAAAATAGAATCTGTAGTTTTATCAAAATTATTATAAAACGTTTTGTGTGCAAATCGAAACAGAAAATCGTTAAGCGACACTATTATGGAACAATCATCGTCGTCGACTTAAAGTCAAAACTGCAATTCACTCTGTTTGTACAATGTACACATGTATACATTATTTTATATCTTATATACCATAATGTACTGTAGTTTGATTTACGTCTTGATATAGAACAGCAATATCGTATTGTACGAAAAAATAGGATGAATAAACGGAACGTCACGTTTTTTTGAAACAACGACAATTATTTATTGTTAAAAATAAACGTGGGAAAATAACGTAACGATAATAATGTTATTCCTCGGCGTAATTAAGAAACTTATCGTGGATTAATGTTGGTAGGTATATAATCTTTTTTTAAAGCAAATAGATGGTTGGAATAAGATTTGACAACAGCCAAGTAAAATGCCTTCATGAGACGACAAGCACAAAATATATATAGTGCGAGAAAGTCGATGAAATATAGTTTACCATAAAAACGGGAAGAGAACGTTGCAGCAAAATAATTTGAAAGAAAAAAGTGAGTTAAATTATGGCCACGGATTAGATTAATAAAACATAATAAGGAAAGTATAATTGATATCAAAAAATGAAACATTAGTACTATACATTTTAAAATCTTGACAGATTATCGAAAATAAAATAATTGTTAAATATTTAAGAAAAAACCCTTTTGATATTGGTACGAAATCATATACTGCGAAATAACATTGTGCTCAATCATAAGTACATTTTTTTTAAATATATAGCAACAGAACACACATAAAATATACAAAAATATTTTAAAACTAAAAGTAATTAAAGAGTAATATTTTATAAGCCAAACACAGGTTGCAGTCTGCGATTTAATTTTTTGGAGAACGATTAAAAGTGGCGATAAATAATAATTTCAGATTAAATACTAACCATTAAAACAAAAAAGTTAATTTAAACTCGATTATTAAGCAGTATATTGTATACAATGACTACTAACTTTAAAAATATTTATGATTCGATTATTAGAAATATATTGCATTATTTTAGAAACTCTGATTTTGACTTGAACAGAAACTGTGAATGTTTGCTGAGCGTTTACGATGTATTTTATTAGAGTGAATGCTGAAATGAGCATTGAACACATTTAATGTCAGCACAACAAAAGTTAATAATTTCTGTTGTAATTAAGTTCATTTAGTCTCGAGGACGAAATATGGTTGAATGTTGGGAGCAAATAATCAAAAAAGCTACTGTGCAATTGAGACGTGCTGCTGTTATTATGTTATATTATAACTATTATTATGCCGAAGTTACGATGTTGTTAAAGTCGAAATATCATTCATGTTTAGTTAATCATCTTTTAATAACTTGAAACTTTTGTACGCATCAGAATCGGCGGTTTCAGTCATTAATTATATCGCCGTGCCACGTTGCCATTTCGAGACCTTATATTTTTAAAACATAACTGAAAATTTCGTCTGCGCCAAATCTGTTTAGAAATAGACATGAGAAGATGGAAGGGGCCTGGTTCGTTATGGCAACAAGAATATAACCTTCTATAATTTCAAAAAATGTATTTTTTGGGTGGTTGATTTGGTGCGGAGCGTAATACGATTAAAATATTAAACTGGGCGCATAAGTAAAGTAGGTAATAATTATTAGATTTTCTAAGATGAAATCAATACACCGAAATAAAAATTTTCAATAAATCAAACTAAATATATAGATTATTTTACATATTCGTTTCGTACTATATAATGAAATAGTTTTTAATCAATCAATCCTCAATAACAACGTTTAAAAAGTGTATCAAAAAGCTATGCGCTTGATTTTAAGTATTATAACATAATTTATAATATTTTAGGTTACCACCTGACCCAGGAATTATTTAAGTGTTATATGATTATGTGTTTTTTGTGTAAACAATTGGTTTTAACCAACGACGTTGAGGGCGATCTCTTATGAAAAAATTGATCCAGCTTTGGAAGAGAGTGGATGGTAAAAACTAAGAGTTTGAATTCCCAGTTGATAAAAAAAAACAACAACGATGGAAAAACAAGAATACTTACACACGACACCAGTTATATTGTAAAAATCGATTGTTTTTTTGTATTTCAAATAAAAATAACCGTAGACTATATATTATATGACCATAGAGATTTGCAGACATTTCCACTAAATATTTTTATTTTTTCGAATTTTTTAATCATTGTATCATATGATCGATCGGTGTTGGTATAAAATTCATCGGTTGGTTAACGGTTTCGAATCGTAATTAAACCGAACTATACAGTAGCCGTCTTGATCCTTAACGTGGGTGGGTGGTCGGATGCGCGGTGGGTGTTAGGGATAGTTAAAAGTCACCGGAGATATACGCGCGTTTACCGGACGAGACGCGTATTAAATTTATATCCAAAACCATTTCACCCCGACCCGACTACCCCCATGAGTGTGACTTAACGGCCGCTTCGATCTATCATTGTCCGCTAACGAATTATCGTTGCTACCCGCAGCGGCGACGATTGCGATCCGTCGTCGTAATTTCCCGCGGTCACGTCTGCGCCGAATCGATCGCATCACACAAACTTCGTGCTCTACGTGGCTAGGCAAACGAACCTCGTCGTCATGAAGACGACTGACAGATCGTAACAATGAATAGGTACGACTGCTGTGATGTGTCCGATGTCATTAAAATAATTAAACATTAATGAAAAAACGATACCAATATAATAAGTAATAGTAAAAAAAAATAAAAATTGTATTCAAAATATTTTATTTTCAAAAATGTTATAGTTGTTGCTATAGTAAATGTCTTAAGCTACCTATATTGTGAATTTTACGGTATTAAAATAATATCCTAGGTTTTTGGAGAGTACAGTTCAATGTTCGATCTCTATGTGTACACGTCTGTCGTCTAGAACAAACATTTTACTAAACGAAATAATTCAGATATTGTTATGGTGATAAGAAAAAAAAAACTGTTGTTTCGAAGTCGAGAAAATATTGGTGTCTTTACTCGATATCACGCGTTCGAGACAAAATATTTTAGAACTATTATTACCGTTTTACCCGAATTCGTCTGTTTTACGAGTGCACATAGCGTATCAAAATATATACGTTTAGCTGCAATTCACGTTCAGTTTCCGAAACTACGTACGGAATTAAACGATTTTCTTACACGCATAGAGCTGTAATCGCTTGTACGTCTGGTCGCGAACTATTAATGCGTAAACAAATCGCAAAGTGTGTTCAGTCGGATGTTTAGTGTGAAACGGATTAATTTTACTCTCGATTCTAAGTCACATTCGCAGTTTAGATTAAAATAAAATCGTTAGGTATATTCCTGAAGTGTGTACAATACGTACAATATTGTATAATATGATGTAATGTATCACATACGATTTTCCTTCTAACTTGTGTGGTGTGGTCAATAACGCCTACACCGGTGCATATGGTTGCGTAATGAGCTTATAGCCATGGCTGGAATATTTATGTATTATATACATTTATATTTCTATAAATATTTTATGTGTAGTAGGTATGCACACGTCGCACGCAATGTACATATAACGAAATTGTGTACTTAGACGAAACTACAGAGTGTTTTGGTCGTGCCAAACCACACCCAACCGACTTAAAACCATTGATGAAATGTATGCGAAGTTTTTACGTAAGTATCCTCCAGTTTAAGCTTTAATAATTGCATAACATTTTTCATGTTTAATTCGATTAATTACTTTCGACAACAACATTAAAGAGGTCTGACAGAAATGGATATAAACAACGCTGATAGTCATATAAATCATAATAATTACGTATAATTTGCTTATACTACTTCAGTTTTTGAACGTGTGCGTCTGCAATAAAAAGCTACGAAATTGAGGAGGGGGGGGGGGGGTAAATAAAGTCTCTTAGAACTACACCGCAGTAGAATGTGGGTACACTATAAGGACCCGTCTGTATCTATTTGAAACCAACCACTCAGTACATACAACAAGTATATGCAATAGCTTAAACAGATTATTTATATACCTAAATCTACATCTATATTTTATCATATGTGTGTATGTATATATATATATATATAAACTTATTTTATTTTTCAAAAAGATAATGGGCTCTACTGAACGTATTCGTGTCAATTCGGGTTTCTGAAACCTACGATAAATAGGTTATTGTTTTTTCATTCTTAGAGATAATCTCAAAAATAAATAACAATTTTTTTTATAAAAAAAAGCTCATTAATATGATATGTAAGATATCTAAGATATGGATTGCTGCAATTTATATTTCAAGGAAAAATTAAAGGCAAGAGAAGTCCTGGTAGACGAAGGATGGATATCATGGCTAAAAAATCTCCGGGACTGGTTTAATACAACATCAATTGAACTATTTCGTTCATCGTTAGAAAGAGAAGCAATATTTAATATGATTTCCAACATCCTAAACGGATAGGAACTTCAAGAAGAAGAATAATATAATATATATATATGTCTCTAACGTACTGATTATAATACATAAATACATATATTACTATTACGTTAATATAAATGTTTGACCAAACTTAAAAACATTATGAGGGCCATTAACGGTTAAATAGACGTAGTAAGTCATCATAGTATATTGGGCAGAATTTTTGAATTGTTAGCGGCGACCCTATCATGTATACGTCAATACGCGTTATAAACGTCAATGACGTTTGCATAAAATATGACTCTTAGGGTGGTGGTAACTCTAGAGTCACATAATATTTTTGCTTGACTATCGTCTAAACGTCAGGCCCAAGGATTGTCACTGCAGCAGTGTTTTGTGGTTATTATAATCACAGTAATCGCACGGACGGGACGACCGGATAATTTGCGCAGATTGTCATGGGGTTCCGAGTAGGTATATACAATATAATATATATATATATATATATATATATATATGAGTATTTACGTGACATTATACCTCGTGCACGGGATGGCAAAGATGTCGCTTTCGGCATCACATCCATATGTATACATAAGTACTTCTATAACATTAAAATATATACATACAACGCAGACGAGGGGATGACCGGCGTAAGTATTCGGACAGGCACGTCGGTCGATCGCGACCCGAAAACTGTTTGGCCGAAGTCATTCCGTTTCGCCAAATTTGAGAAATAGGGTGGGTGGTTTGTGACGGTGGTGGTGATGGTAGTAGTGAGGTTAGCTGCGGGGTGGGAAATGGTAAATTCCGGGCCACGTTTGAATTATAAACCACCACTCGAGTGCCCTTCATTTTATGGGTCTATAATATATATATACGCGAACGGTGTGTTGCGAAATTTTGTGAGAGAAAAATAATAACCTAATGAACGAGGATTAAAAGTTTCCTTTTTCCGGTGCCCGCGGGTCTGTTTCGACATTGCTATTGCACGTTTGGGTCTCGGGGGATAATTCACGGATAATTAATACGATTTGAGTTCGAAATGCAACGGTATAAAATTCAAAACCATCGTTTTGGAAGGGTCGATAGAGGGAATACATTCACGCGTTTTGTCTTTTGTAGGCGAAAAAACGGACAATATAGGTATTTTCGAAGGTAACAATAATGTGTAGGTATAGAGTGAAGTGTAACAACTGCGACCTATCTAAAGTTATAATGGGATCGATGACGGAAAAATTAAGTTTTTTTACGGTATTTGACGACGGCATGTATAACGTCAATGTTCGGCCGTGCACTTTGGTATAGTCTAGAAATGTATCGGTATTAGTTTTCTACAACTCGTCTGCCGATCATGGAAAACACAAATATTTAATACAAACTTACTGAAGATGCAGTATTTGGAGAAAAAACAAAATTTAACAGCTCTAGTTGACAAGGATGGTTTTGTAAATTATTACAATTTTCTGTGAACGTACCCGTTGAAACCCTAGAAGTTGAATACCCTGAACAAGACATTAATATTAAAAACGTAGACTTATACAAAAAGTTTGACTTTTTTTCCAACTTTATTCGTTTCACAAATTCAATGAAAACTATAAAAAAAAAAATGATTAACAATAATATTATTAATATACCTTCTCCGTGATAGAAACTGCACACGATTATTTATATGCTAATGATTTAAAGCGTAATCTCTTTATTGACTTATTAATAATATATTTTAAGTATAATATTCGGTACGCAAGCATTTCGTGTTTTATATTTTTATTCGAGAACGAAAATATCTTTCAAATTCGATTTCGAAAAGCAGAGATTAAACTTGTTACCTTCAACTTATTAACTGCAGTATCGGTAAACGTCAAACTAATCTTGAAAGAGTAATAAATGATATCTACGCAAGTAAAAACAGAGCAAAAACCATTTATAATGCACAACGCAGTGATTATGGAAGGAATAAAATATAAAATTAAAATGAAGGAAATTGGCTTACTTATTTTTGACAGTTATATTTATACTATAATATATTATTGCTATATACAGATACAAATGGTAGGTATATAACTAAACTATATTTACAACTTCAACAATGTTTTTCGTTTCATAGAATAAATATAATAATCGTTTTGAGATTCGGTTCGAGAAATGAAATGTTTAATGTTAATTAAATTGAGTTTAAAGGAGCGTTCCATGTTATACATATTTTATCCCTTGCCCGATATTACTTTATAAAATACTCAATGGTTTATATATATTTTTTTTACGCCTCTACTTTTTGAAGTCAGATTTTTCGACACTTTTCCAGTTGAAATTCCATTGTTGCTATATAATATGTAATGGCTAGATTTACCTGTCCGCATTTTATATACGTTGAAAAGTTTTATTTTATGTTTAAAATACTACAGCGCTCCGGAAGTTTTTGTCTTTAACGTTTATTTGTTTTCGTTATTTTCACCCTCACTCGAATACGCACATAATACTTTGTGCTCATCCACACACAAGCACACTATAAGCGCATACACATATACACACACACACATTACACTCACACCCACATAACATCCGCACACAGAAGCAGCTAAACATACACAGCGCGTCCGATGTAAATATATAAATTCGGTAGCGTCCGATACACCTGAACGGCATCGTGAGCGGATAAACAAATCGGATAAGAAACCGGAAGTTCGAGCGCCGGTATCTCGGAGCCGAGTAAACTTATAAAGTCGAATCGACAAATTACCTTTCGCGAGATACTGCCTCGCCACTCCTATATGGTAGGTACTATACTTCCATCCAGCACCAGCTTCTATTCGCACAACTCGCTGTTGCAAACACTCACCGTGGACCTGCAGTGGCCTTTATCTGCAGACGTGTTTCGAAATGCTATTCGACGAGCAATCTGCGAGAAACATCAGAGGCTATAATATGCGGTTGATGGGCGATTAAAATTCCGCGTGAGATTGTTGCCCACACAGTTCTATTGGCGTTAAATTCTCTATATATAATATTCGTCGACGATGCGTCTGATTTGAATTTCTGACCTCCAAATCATGCAGTGATCGCATCTCTTCACAATTAACTCAAAACACAATATATACAATTAAAGCAAACGTTATTATTTCCATAATTATTTCTAGAATGGTATGCGCGTCGAGTTCCAAACTGGTATATCCAAATAATAGGTAGGTAGTATTTATGGCTTTGATTGAATAGATAATTAACATAATATTATTATTGTTATTGTGAGAACAACGACGGACCTTGTTTGAAAACTGCGCCGGCGATAAGGGTCTACCTGCAGGACAACCCTTTCAGTATCAATGGGTATCTACACAAAATTAGTTCTCAGATTATACACTTATATAATTATACGAGTTTATAGTGGTCAATGTGGACGATATATTACAGTAATAATATATAATATATTGCTACAAAAAAGTAAGGTTATCTACGTCGTGTTTGGTGGTTATTGTTTGGTGTATCTAAATTTGATTCAAAGACGTTATAAAAATTTGTAAAAGATTAAAATATTTTATTGGCCACTATTATACTATAGCAAAGCATTTTTATTTTCGTTTTATGACGAAATATGATATTCTATTTACGAGCATATCCGTTTATATACCATGAGAGATAACGTGCAGCCGTCTATTCAGTTCTCTCGTTCTTTGAACTGTATAGTTGCACTCTTCAGATGACGGGTTATTATATAAGCCGTCGTAGATCGCGACCAGACGAATCAAAATCGTTCCGAAACTATAATAATAATTAACTAATATGATTATATATATATATATATATATATATATATATATAATATTTATATAATACTCCACACATGGCGACGGACAATCCACGAGGAAAAAATAAGTATATTATACATCGACGCATGATATTATAAGATAATTTATTTTTATAGAAACCCTATTTTATTATATTTATTCATCAAATGATGGAGACGATAAATGTTTATTCCTATTCAAATATTTATAAAATAAAACAAAGGAACCTGACTGGAACTGCAGAAGATTTGTTTTTTCCGAACGCAGATATTAATTTTATAACACTACTTTCCGACATCGATGCACGTCACGACAATATCGATATTAGAGTACGGTCATAGTTTCAACTGGCTATAAACATAGTTTTTTAACAAACGTCAAGGTGGTAGAATACAAAAAACTAGTAAAAAGAAATCATCAAAAATATGTAAAAATATATGTTCGCTACAGTTTATAAAATAAACATATTATGCGATAGGTGTGTACAATACTATTAGATGTGTACATATATTACGTGTTATTTACCTGTACATTTTTCCCCGTCGCATAAAATATTGAGTGCCAGCGTCGACAACGATACGTGTATGATGAAAAACGATTTAAAAAAATAAAAATATCAACAGAAAAAAAACAGAATTAAACCCGTTGTTTATCAATAGTATTATTTCGTTACAAAGGTTTTAACGCCAACACGATTTAAACAGGAAATCGAATGTTTTAATACAAATTGCATTTGTATCCTAGAGCGGTCGATCAATGTTTTGAACTCGGCTTCAATTGTGTTGGAAAAAATTCGAAACATTTCTCTTTGAATTAAACATTTTATAGAAAACCTTATATTATTATGTCTCGTAAATCACCGAAAACTTTGTACGACATTTATTTGTAGTAAATCGAATATAATCTGCATATTTTAACGACGACATAATATATTCATTCACCATTAGATATAGGTAGGTCCGGGTAAAAATATTACTTTTTCGTTTTTTTTTTCACTATTATTTATTTATTTATTTATTTTTTGTCCTTTTAGTGCGCCAAGTCTACAGAACGAGAACCCACAGTTCAATGTAATTTTAATATATTTGTCCATTGCCAATTGATCGATAAACTCTGTAGATGAAGCGCATAATATTATACGTTTAGATTAAAATGTCTGTTTACCAGCGATGATGATTAATAATTTTTAAAATAACTTATTGTGAAGTTTTAAGTTTTTCAGATGTTTATTATTCGCTCGGCTTGCGCAAAAATGCATATTAACACATTCGCAGTTGACAAAGATATGATTCGCCATATACAATACCCATTAATGTGTTTTTAATTCATTCTCAGTGTTGGAAATTATTCTTTTTAGTTTTGGTCGTCAGCGGTATCATTATCGCAACGACAACACGGCGCTCAAAACCATTTATTCAATCGCTGAAAGTGTTAAACGTATAATAAGGCGATAGCATGCCAAGCAATAGTCATAATATTAACACTTCTCATCTCATGTCCAAATGCTTTCACAAACCTCTTAAAACTTCTTAGGTACGACCATATTTCTAATCATTTTGGGATGGTGTTAAAATGCGTTCTTCACTACTTTACTGTACTTAAATACGTTTGCGGCATATTGTTCAATTTTAACTAATTGGATTTAATATGTGGACATATATTATTATTTTATATTAAAAAATTCAATGAGATTATGACTAAATCAATACCACTCTTCGATATTATAGGGTCCTTTAGTAGTTTTAATACCGTTAGCTGAAGCAGAAAATTGTATGAATATATATAATATATATAATAATATACAAAAAAAATATAATATGCAGAAACGTTGCAATAAGTAGGTACTTCAAATCGTGTAAAAAATATCATTAAAAAAATTTAAAAAAGCATAAAAACCAAACAATCGAAGAGTGCAGTTCTATATCAAAAGAATCGTCCTGTGCACATAATGAGTTCGTCGCGACCGAGTTGTGTTGATCGGCTTGAAATACCACAGCACAGCACTACGGGTAAATGAAATGAAAATATAATCCTCATGTATTATAAATTTCGAATCGTGTTATAAAAGTTGATACATTCAAGTATATTTAAGTATCTAAAATCATTATTCGATATTAATATTATTTTTACATAGTTTGATTTCGTTTCAATACAAAATTTAAAAAAAATAAATTTATCGTTATCGCTCTTTAAGCTTTTAAATTATTCAGTGAAAACATTCATTTTTAATTTCATATTCCTAATCAGAATATATATTTTTAATTTTACGATTCATACAATTTTTATTTTAAACGAGTACTTAATTAGTGTTATGTATTTAAAGTTTATAAATAGGATGTAGAACCACATAGGTAAAGTGTTAGTCAGCTTCTCCGCTCATCTGAACTTTAAATACTCCTAGTCAATATTAAATACTCGTTGAAAATTCGTTTTTATGCATGAAAGTAATTTGAAAACTATGACGAGCATTACACAAAAAGTATGGAAATCACGAAAACTAGAAAAATCGTAAAAAAAATTTAATTAATTAATCGTGCGAAAACAAAATAAAAGTCAGATGAAACCTACAATGGATAAATACACAACAATGATGCGATGGACAAATGGTATTCATTAACTTTGTTTTCGCGGTCAACAACGATTATGCATCCAGAACATACAGCGTAGTTTCACCATTCGTTGTGTTATAAAATGTCATAATACACCTAGGTCAAAATACAATATTATTACTATCGTTGGAAAATTATTCAGTTCGTGGTAATTTATTTAAACGAATAAGACTTAATCATAATTTAGCACACACTCTTCACGCATTAAATAAATATTATATTATTATTATCATTATCATTATCATAATAATAATAATAATAATAATACGAGCGTGTATCTGCATGACGTGGTGGGTGCCAGAAATCAATTCCATTGCTCCATGACGTGTATATAGTTGTATCAAAAGCGAGTAGTTATAATAATTATAACTTACACACACACACACACACACACACACACACACACACACACACACACACACACACACACACACACACACACACACACACACACACACACACACACACACACACACACACACACACACACACACACACACACACACACACACACACACACACACACACACACACACACACACACACACACACACACACACACACACACACACACACACACACACACACACACACACACACACACACACACACACACACACACACACACACACACACACACACACACACACACACACACACACACACACACACACACACACACACACACACACACACACACACACACACACACACACACACACACACACACACACACACACACACACACACACACACACACACACACACACACACACACACACACACATGAATAAGGGTAATTTATTAATTTAGTAGTGGACGCCCGCGTTTTGGGACTTAAGGTCTACAGACCTCTACACGATGGTGCAGTCAAAGTCCGAATAATGATGATAACAATAAAATAATAATGGTAATACAAACGATACCGACTGTCTACCAAAATAGGTCAACGGAAAAATATAAGTATAAATCGTAGGTACAATATCATAATATTATTACTATTTATGTAAGTCATAAATAAATTATAATATTACGGCGCTAAAAGCGCGCAAGTCTGCTACAAACACTATATAATATTATTTTATTTGATATTTTATTAACGACCTCTTTGAACTCTGATCGCATGCATTTTACGCGTTCGACGGTTTTCCGAAAGACGATACCATTTGCTAGATTAATACTGAAAAGTCAGAGAGATAGGCTATAACTGTTTTTTTTTCTAACTCAAATAATATCATGTGGATATTAAAGTCATTTATAAATAATGTAAGCTGCAGGGATGTGATTCTAGGTAAGGCCTACTATACATAAGGGGTGTGTGCGTATAAATGGTCCGAATGAAATTATTAAAAAGTACTAAAAAGCACCGATAGGTTGGGATGATATCTCTTTTAAGCTTTTCAGACTTTGATATCGACTCTCCGAAATGTAGTAGTGATGACGCCTACTCGCACACACACGTATTGCTGTCGCAAATTTTAATATAAAAAAAGTACAATTTCAGAGCACGTAGACCCTAAAAAAAAAAAAAAACCACTGCCCGGTAATAATACCCATATGGCCATATTATATATAAAGTGTTGCTGTGGTGACTGCAGTACATAATATTATATAATATAAAAAGGTTAATATGGTCACCCATACGCGCCATCTGTGTGGTTGAATATGACGTTCGCTAAGTGCACCCCACGAGTGCAATAAAATTTCGCCATCCGATACCAATTCTAATGAAAATGAAAACGCGTCAACCAATATGTGTATACCAGGAACAAGCTCAAATGTTATTATTGTTATCTGGACCATATTATAGGTATTATATTTAAGTAATCTCACATTCACTTATAATAAAAACAATAAGAAGAAAAACTATTTCTAAACAAAAATGATTATTTTTTTCTTTGTTCGCTATAGATAATGTGTACTAAAACTACTAAATCTTTACAATATTAAAGTTATACTAATAGACTCCTTGCGATTCAGAGAGAGTTTGCACATTTGTTTTTTCAATCTCTACAGATGGTGGCACACACGTGAATTTTGATTGGGTCTACGAAAATCGAATATTCTTATGTTTGAAATATATTGGGTTACAGATAATAAAACTGTTGTCATATAAACCAGTTATTTAAGGTGGCTTACCCGTTTTCTATTGATAATATTAAAATGATAATCGCATATTCAATTATTTTTTGCATTTTATTGGATACTTATAAGACAAAAAGTCTCATAATATTGCTATTCACCACAGGCATATACGATGTATATATGTATCTTCGTATCATTTATCACCGGATAACGTTAGGTAATTCAGTCAGTATTACGCGTTTTTAAAATATATTTTAATATTGTGTGTGTGTGTAGGTTGAATCGAATAAAGGTTTTCGTGTGGGTGGGTATACGACTGTATAGGTACCAATAGAATAATATTCAATCGATAAGTAATCAAAAATCTGTGCTGACGATACAGTAGCGACTATAATAATATTATTATAACTGATATAAGGGGAGATGATGACATTAGTTTTATTTTGCGTGGAATGTCATGTCATATATTAAATTTGGTGTTATAATAGGGCTCGCTCGCGCGTCTCGTCGTCTGTGGCCAACAAAACTTTTTGGCTTCGGTACCTACTTCAGTACATTTATATCATAGAATTCACAATAATATTATAGCTCCTCCAAGTCTCTTGCGGCGTTATAAATGTGCAGTGTGTGTGTGTGTGTGTGTGTGTGTGTGAAAGCTCGCTGTTGTGATTTAAGCGAATTAATGTGTTATATACGCCGTGTTTCGCGTAAGTAGATTTAAAGGTCCCGAGGTTGTCGTATTTTCCGGGCACTTTCACCCCATCACCCAACACCAATATCCCGTCAGCCACACCCTCTCACACCATCTGACAACGTTTTTTACGCGAGCGCCACGCGCCATTACTGCATTTTACTCCACGCAACCGTTATTATAATAATAATAACCATCATATATATCATTATCCACTGCTATACTATACGTACCACCTATGTAATATACGAAACACACAAGTGACTTCGGTGCTGGGATGTGGTATTTCGTACAATTTTTACTACCTGTTTTTTGTAATTTGCACCAACAATACAAGTATACATTTAAATGTACTTGTAATCTGTGGCAATTTGGTAAAACAAAGTCTTATTTGAACAACATTTAAACATTAATTTCGGTCATTCGAATATAATTGTTTGGATTTACCAGATACATGTGCCAAGCTCACATCAGTTATAAAATAAAAACGCAAATAATAGCATGGACTATGTACATCAATAACATGAACAATTGACAATGCAAATATTCATGGTTTTCAAATATTTTATAATCAAATAGAATATTAATACTCATTTATACACAAAGTAAGTAGATCTACTATTACAATTAGTTTATATTATTTTTTTTTACTTTATGGAAATTAGTTTTGTCACAAATTACATACGCCAAATGTGTTATGACTGAAGACAATAAAAAATATTTTATAAATTATAATTGTATTAGTTTTATATTATTCGTAGATAAGTAAATTATAAATATATAGACGTAGGAGCGAATGTGCTGAAACCTCAAAATATTATCATTTGACAAATTTTAATAAAATTCCACTGTACGGGTGTCATTCCTCTTTTTTTTTTATCGTATGAAATAGGTATCGTTGTTTTAGGAAAAAATTTATAAAATAAATATAATATTGTTGTTCACGTATAGTCATAAAAAAAAAAAAAAACAGTAATTGAATTTTAACACATTTATACTTAACAAAAAAATACGAGGGCTTGTATAGGAAATACAAACTACTTTTGATAAAGATCGATTTAGAATGTATTTTTCTTTTGATAAGTCATTTAAATAACATAAGACTATTGTCACCAGGATTTAAAGAGGGGATAAGATAGATACTATATATGATAATAAATTCCAGCAAAATAAAATAGGATTGGATTTTAATTCGCCGGCGATCGACCATTTGGCCACCCCTAATTTATAGTATAGAATATTATTCCATATTATATAGTTAGGTATACACAAGATTGGATCCAATCAATGATCTCGCACATCACTTAATCGGTCGGGTCCACACGATGATAGTAAAAAGTGATATTCATTCCACTGATTCAGAAGTTATTAACGAATAATTGACAAACAAGAAAAAAAATGTACTTTAGCAATTCAATTATTTTAGTATACAGCCTAATCTAACGGTTTTGTAATTAAATGTATTTGATATCCCCTCCCCCCCCCATAGATGTAGATAGCCTTATATTTTATACTATAAGTACTTTAAAGTTTATAGGCTAGAAATGTCTCATTGTAAATAAATTTAAAATATATATGTAATATGTATATATATATATATATATATATATATATACGTATTTGTATTACAATTCACAAGTTGTATTGGATATTTAATTAGGACATGAATTTCACTTTACTTTTTTTTCCAGGTAACATCATAAAAAAACCCTTAAACGTCCATTTTTTATTGTTTGGCTGTACACATTTAACTTGTAACTTTTTCTTCATTGATACCCCTGGACCCTCCATTTAAAAGATTTATTTTTATACAAATACGTTCAGAGATTTGAACGACTGTGCATTAATTTTTAAATTCATAAATATATGTCAAGTGAATTATGATGGTGACTTAACGCTGTCATTATAATATTAATGTGCTAAAGCAACTAATGTCCCGTGTCACGGAGTGCTGGGGAAGGATAAACGACTGAAAAAACTTCAAAAACATTTTCACTATAATTTACTTAAGTTACATTAACGCATTTGGCAAACATCCGCACACTTTATAAATACAATTTAATATATTATTATGGTTGGTAGTTATAGTTACGCCTTGAACCACTGTTTTCCGTTGTCTATGCATTGGATGACAGACATTGTATACTACTTGAACTATACCAACTTGAAAATATTTTAATACGTAGCATTACTGAGATTTCATTTAAAAGGAAGGGCTGGAAAATGGTTATTAATCACTCATATTTTTGTAAGGTAATCGTAAAAAAAAGAAATCGAAATCGAAATACGGGTTCGTCACGCCCCTCGAATGACACCGGCGGGAACATCAACGATATTTTATTAGCACGCCGTACACAGTTTATTAATAT
This sequence comes from Diuraphis noxia, assembly GCF_037042655.1. NCBI lineage: Eukaryota > Metazoa > Arthropoda > Insecta > Hemiptera > Aphididae > Diuraphis > Diuraphis noxia. The sequence continues at coordinate 57,686,560 of NW_028301711.1, forward strand.
AATATTAATATAATTTCGTTTAGCGATTCGATTTATTTCTGAACTCACGAAATACTAATATTTGTTATAATAATAAGATGCATTATGTAAATTATTGTTTTCTTATTTATTATAACTTACGCTATCGGTTTTAAATCAGGCACGTTTTCAGACTCTCACGCAGACGCATATCATAATCATCCGCGTTAAGCCATGTGCTGGGGGAGGGAGGGTGGGGCTGATGTTGAAACTAAATTGGTGCATGGCATCGTTAGAATGTCATTTCTCGTCGTCGGTCCACAGTATTATAATATTATACAATATACACACTTAATATATAACGCATCTCCGGTCTACAGTAAATCAGACGGCCACTTAAATACCGTTCGATATACCTAATAATATTATTTTAATATAATTTACTATTATAATAAATAAATAAATATTATGTGTTTGTCATTCTCAGCAGTGCAGCCCTATATGGTTCTCTGCAGGGGAAAATAAAGGAATGTCGGTGTACGATATCGATGTAAATAGGTACACTGAAAAATCACATTATCGTCACCGGCGTTCACTCGGAGTTTTGGAGAATAAGTACCTATTAAATTAATTTGCCATTAGGTTTTATATTTTATACAATACCGCGCAGAGCCGTGCGTATTATAAAGATAATAATACAATTCAATACCAATTCTATTTTCATTGAATTCGATATCCATCCGATTATCTCATTTTTTATTATCGTTTGTCCATATTATTATAAGTGAAAAAAAAAATCATTACATTATTGAGATTCGTTTTTTAATAACCGTACCATCTCGGTCGTCCTCCTTGCTGGTCCGCATGACGACATCTTTTCACTGAGAAAAACAGAGTAGGTACCTAAGACCACAAATTGTTATTTGCGCGAAAAAAAAATAATTTATCAAACCGTAAAAAAAAATACATAGTATATATTGTAGAGTGAAGAACGATTTGTATTCTTTTGGCTCTTATTTTTTAATAGGAACACGGCGGCGTAAAAACGTTTGTAAAGAAACTACGTCGAACGCTGCTAAAACACGTTTCTCGACAAATAATATTCCAATTGAAAAGTCAGAAATTCACTTTGTTACGAAAACACATTTTCCCATATGGCTATACAACAATGACATTTTCCTCCACAATAGTAAATAAACTTTACAATTGCACAATAGTTTCACTTGCGTATATATAGTGGATGATAATATTGTAGACTTGATATCGGTAACCGAAAACTATATATATATATAGTGCTTAGTATAACTGCTGTTGTAGACTTATTTCAAAACATTGTGATAACTCCGCCGCCGACTACCTACGTCGAAATTGAAGCTATTAATATTTTCTAAACAATCGTGTAAGTACCAAGGTATTAAAGTTTTTTGTTTCCTTTGTAAGTAGATACATAAGTAATTATCAATTATGCCGTTGTTATTAATGTATTATTCGCGAAACCAAAATATTAAAATATGGTGCATTCAAAATGTTGAGAGTTTACGAGTTAGTGATAAAAGTAATTGTGAACATTTTGAAACTTTTTAGAAAATTGTAGTTTTAATTATTATATTATTGAAAAGTTCATTAATGAATTCCGTGTATATAATATTATGCACAATGTATATCCAAGATTAAAAATAATTTCAAACTTTTTAATGTTCTTTTGATAGTTTGTATCATTAATAATAACTATACTATTATTTGTTGTTGTTCGCGAAAAGTTGAGAGACTTTAAATTTTATCTCAACAAAATTGTTTTTATACATTTTTATGAGCTTACTAGTTACGAAACAATATATTATAAAAGTCCAATTTTTTATCCTTGTAGAATAATATTTAAGCAAAAAAAAGCATAAACAACACATTTTCAGAATGCCACCGTTGGAAATGTATTACGTATTTATAAGATTCTGAAATTATATTTTATATTTTCAGTATTTTAAATCTAATAAACTTGATATTTTTGAAATGCTCAGGTATACATAGACATCCTTGTTTGTACATAATATAATGTTATTGAACAATATATTAAGTATATATATATATATATATATATATATATATATATTTATTATGTATATAGCTAAACGGCTTTACATCACGAAAACCGTTGAACATAATATCAATTAAGTACCTATAAGATGTTATTGCAGCATTAATATTGTTTCAAAACTGTTATTTGTGAATATTTATACTAAATCAGTTGAAACGAGAATGAATTAATTACTGAACTACCAAAAAATTGAATAGTATTTCACTTTAACGAATCGATTGATAACATGGCCATGGCATGTAAACGCCGTAGGAATGAGGTTTATCGAAAACGAAATCATTTCGATATTATTACGTTCACTAATCGGTTACCCGTCGGTGGTCACAAATGGCCAGCACTTATTTAGTTTATCGGGACCATTATGTTATTATGTCAATCGTTTATGCGTTTAACATACTCTATATAATATAGTTTTATCCGGTCAATTGAATGATAATAAACGGAAATGCTTTACTCGTCTTCGGTAATTCAATAATATCAACACAATATTATAATAGTCTATACAAAAAAGAGAATCTACAGCAATCACACACAATTTACCGCTTAAGTGAATGATTTATTTAGAATAAACATCCAACGCTATAAATATATATATATACATATATATTTATATACATACAACACGGTGATCATAAAACTATTATATTATGTATTTGGTTAAAAATAAATGTACATAATATATGACCAATATATACCAGTAAAATATACGCGAGAAACAAACAAATAGATTCTTTTGTAAAAAATAAAAACTACTCAGTGCAATTGCATTTCGTATTCCGACGACATATTATGCGTTATACGTTGTATAGGTACTTTGTAAATTCTTTCTTAGGACTTGGATAGCAACAGAAAAATACGTTTAACTGTAAGTATATATAAGTATAGTAACATTTCGAAGAGGTTGAAAAATAAAATGCCACGAGGTAAATTAAATCGACAGAATTAGGAGGGGGAGAGAAATAGAAAAATAAACGTTTACATTTTTGGTATTTGAGACAGTTCCAACCATACAATATAATATACAGGGTAATCCAACAAACATAGGTTGACAAAAACATTTAATTTCTTTCAATAAAGTGGTTACAAAAAATTTTATTTTTGATATTTTAAAATTCATGAAATCAATTAATATAAATAATGTCTAATTTATATTTTTGTAAAATCATTTTTAAGGACTATTGCATCCTTAATATAAAAATTTAAATAACTTAGAAAATTCTCATGTAATTTATCAATTAGGCATGTATGACATAACATTTAAAAACCATTAAAAAAAACTATTAGGTACAGTAAAAAGGGAGAATTCTCATTTGAAAAAAAAAAACAGAAATGTTCGTCATCACAGGACAATTCTTAAATAGTACATTAAGATGTATTTTCTTATAGTAAGAATATCAAAATTCTAATAAACAAATTATTAAAGAAACATCAGTGAATCATCCTGTAAATATTACCACATTTTTACAGAAAACACAAAAGGTGAGAACGTGCTCTCCAAATAAAATCCAAAAATAAAAAAATATTCCGATTTTTGAATTGAATGTTCGGTTATGAAAGACCAAACCGTTTATTGTTTCACAAATGACACTGTCACATCGAAATGTAATAAATAACTTGATTTTTTTTTTTAACTGTCAAATATTTTATAAATATTTAAATGATTGAATTTTACAGGTTTGGATGCTCGAATAAATAACATTTGTGTTATGAATTTTGTGTACAATAGAGGAGAAAAAATCAATCAATAGAAATGGTGACTTATAAAATTCATGAATAATAAAAATAATAAATAAAGATTTTTAGCCACAATAATTGTAACTCTCTGCAGTGTTGTGTAGAAGTGGGATAAAAAAAATACATTTTCAATGGCTCCGGTTTTCAATTGCACTTTAACTTGTATTTACTTGCATTTATTTTTCAACCGTGCGTAGGTATACATGTTTATTTTTTATACAATTTAATATTATGTTATATACTGCAATATAATATTGAACGGTATAAGCACTTCCAGAAACCCTTAAATCGAGACGAAGAACTATAATATATTACTATGGATAATTTGATCGATATAGACGTCCACCTCGGTCGGACCCCTTATATGGCATTACAAACACACGACATACACAAGTATACGACCTGATCAAAATGTAAGTAAAAACGATTTGACAAAAATATTAAGACAGACACTATTTTCATGTGGAAACAATAATTTTATGTTCATGTTAAGTCGTGTCGCAAGTACAAGACTCATCGTCACGTGTGGATACTGTGTACAAGAAAGTTCAATGGAATAAAACGTATTCGAAATCACTATCCGTATAAACCACGTCAAGCGTTCCTCTCTAGATCTACAATAATCATACAATACTGTGATAATTTTTAAACTTTTTTAGGCACGCTCATTATACAAAAATTTTAAACACTTCGCATAATATGTTCATTATCAAAAACTACTTCAATTATAAACACACAAATAACAATTTGTGTAACCACGTCTATACCTACAGTGTCGCATTTGAATATGTGTTTAATTGGTTTTACAACGGTGTATTGATGCAATGATAAAAAAATTCCTATTTGCATATGTCGTAGAAAAAAACGAACAAGTGCCTAGGTAGCTATAGGTACCTTTAAAATTTTCACCGAACCTAGTCAGTAAGCGATAATAGGAAGGTGTGAGTAAGATAAACTTTGTAAAATTACCGAATTGAGAATACTGCCGAGTCAATACAGGTCTGGCAAACACGAATATAATATTCGGTTCCCACAGATATTTATCAATATTGGGGCCCCAAAACCAAATGGGATATTTACATCACTCGCGAATCTTGAGTGGTACATATTCTAATTGTTCGCATTAACTGACGACTAACTCTGATTCATTCCAAAAATTGTCCATAGCATATTATGTTATTCAAATACATTATTCTTACATTTCCGTGCACACACACAAGTTAATATGTAGTAGCGAGTTTTTCAAAAACTAAACTTAGATCTTCATTGAGCAATCAATAATATCTTAAACTTGAATGTTTACAAAATGAGAAAACCAATTAATAAACAAAAAAGAAACTATTAATAATAGCATAACAGAATCTTCAGGTAAAAATGAAAAGAACTAAAATTTTAATAATAGTTTATAATTTATTCAATTCATGTTTCCTGTTTAATGTTAAGTTCATTAATTTATTTTTATTTTTTGTAAAATTTAAGATTTATTATTTTCTATTACAATGAGTATATAAATTGTATGTACACCATTGTTGGTTATAATTTTTTTTTTTTTTTATATAAAATTATAGTATAACACACAAACAATTAAGTGATAAATTATTTAAATAAATTAAAATGTATTATAAGAAAGTTTAGTTTTTTTTTGCTGAATCTCGTACTGGCGTCTAACCACGAGCCAAACAGACAGTGTGTGCGTAATATTGCCGTTTTAGAGTTTTGGGCAAACGGGTTATAACGGGCCTACTGTAAGGCCGAATGTGCTACAAAAACCAAACAAAACGCAACGGACATTATTGTGCAAAACAAATCGTTATGCGTCAGGTGACATTATGATGTGCGTTCGGTGTCATCGTCGTCGCCGTGGCGTATATAAAAGGTATATTATTATAATATGAATAAATCGTCGTTATTTTCGGTGACAATATCCGGTCTAACCGTCGTCGGATTCGTTGATTAATATTTCCAGGAAAAGGGTCGTCGTCGTCAGCGGCGATGGCGATGGCGGTGGTCAATAATAATAGAGCCCTAGCTGCGGTATAGTGGCGTTCGAGTGCGGCGGCGGGACCTGACAGCAGACTGTGCCGGAGAAAGAGCATTAAGGGTTTATATTCGGACTTCCGCGCCCGCCGTATTGTTGTCGGATCGCGTTATCTCGCGACAATATAACGCTATATACATCAACAAATATATATATATATATAGGTATATCTGCCTACGCGAACGTTGCGAACCGTTTTGAAACGATTCCAAACCAGATCGCCGCCCAAGGCTGTTGTGCAGCGGCAGTATATACCCAACCCGACCGGCTCAGAGGTCATATAATAAAGGCCTCTTGCATATACACTAGATTATTATTGTTTTATATATATATACAGTACGGGCCTGGGGGAAGGACTTGGGTGATTCCCGAGGGAACGGAACACAAAGTGGGAATAATACCTAGACGTTATGTAGGTACGTAGTCTATACATTAAATGTGATGTATATACTGTTATTATGTAGGTATACTGCAGTAAATGTAATCATGATTTCTGTTTGTTTATTTTTTTTTAGCGTTTACTTATCGCGGAAAAAGATTCAAAAAAATATATAGGTACATACATCTGCGGTAGCTCACTGCAGCGACAGTAGATTGTCCTGATGTCTGACGATACCGAAAATGTAATTTTTTATATGTACAAAACAAAACATTTTAGTCGTTTACAGTTTTAATATGTTTTCTAGCATATATTTTTTTGTACTTGGACTTTTCCTTTGTGAAACTAACGACTTTTTCAAATGTGGTTATGTTAATAATTGATTATATGGTTTCCAATAATTTATTAGAATTACGTTTTTCCACAAACATCATAACAATATCGATCCGGTAGGTAATTAATTTGAAAATATAACCTTTGGCCCTATACTAATACTATTGTGCTAGCGTCGAGGAGTGGAAATACAAACGATCGACAAGAAAATATTTTATTTCCATATTTTAGCGAAAAAAAAGTAACTTACCGCAGTTAGATTGTAAAATACGACCAAAGTCATAAAAATGTTAACACGCTTCGCAATGATTCTTAAGCTGTAAAAAAATTACGACGATCTTCATTTCTCGGGGCTCAAAGTTCAGGGGCTGCGCGGTGTAATCGTATAGGAGGTTTATTTTTCAAAAACTGGTACCTACCTACTCTCTTCAAATCATCAAAACGATATTTTTATTTAAAGGTACAAAACATTACGCCACCGGTACGTTTTATTTATCCAACACGGTGATAACGAATAATTATATGTTAATGAATGTGTACATATATTACAATGCCAGCGGTGTAGATTACGCATAACTCCACATTTTTCATAAATCCGTTATTGTACATTAAAGTTGTATATTTTATATACATTATAATGTACATTTTGGAATGGGCTCTCTAAATATTAAAATAAAAAACCTCTCCTAGAGCGTAGTATCACCAACACTATAAATGTATACTGTATATAGGTAGTCGTTTTTGTTTTTTTTTTTTTTTTAAATTACGCACCCGTTTTTAATAATGACGTTAATGCAGTTTTTGTACCTGTAGAGAATATTTTCATGAAAAATAATGGCCACAGTATGAATTTTAACGAAGTAATTTTCCAGCGAAAGCTCTTCAAAGTTTTAAATAGTCGAAACTTTAACGAGATATCACTAAATAATTATTTAACAAAAACGTTCAAATTGGCAGAAAAAAAGAATATTTTTTATATTATAATTAAGTCGAATGTAGAGGACGGGCATGCAGTTAATAAATTCGTTTTACGCAAAAACGAATTAATTACACTCTTCTTCGTGATCTATATACTTTTAATATAATAATATTTTAAAATAATGTATTTTTCGGACATTATGATGCGCAATATAAATAATGTCAAACATGAACTATAGTTCATAATAGCTTATTACTTATAAGTGTTTGAGGTACTCACTAAACCAGTTGCAGTTGCACAATACTTAGTACAGTTTCGGAAGGTTGAAGTGAAGCCTTGCCAGTATGCTGTACTCTACGCTTAAAAACGCTTATAAAAAAATAAGTTATATTGGTTCGATATTTTTTTATAAAAGCGTTTTTAAAAAGACATTCGGCTATTTGAGGCACCACAAAATTTAAAATATGTATTACACCTCAAAACATTACGAATAGAAGAACCCAAAAATATACAATTTCACATATTAAAAAAAAAAAAAACTTTCGCATGTTTTCAGAATACAAATCGTAAATAGAACAGCTTACCAATCTGAGTACACAATTTTATAATATTATAGGTAACAAAAATGAAATGAAAATAACATGTAATAGCAGTCAATAATAGTCAATACGTCCATAACGTGTACCAAAAAATACGCGTATAAAATGTGAAATAATAAAAATAATGAGATTATATCGTATTAGGCGTTTAACGATTAACGTCGAAATAAAAAAAACGTATTTAAAAGTCGACGAGTTAACGATTGAAATGGAATTTTCCGAATTCGTACTTGTTTGTTCGGTGCGTAATATATCGTTGCAAACGACCGCGAAGCTAATTTACCGTCTACGTCCGTCCACTCACTCTACCGATCTCTCTGGTGTGTATAGGGCTATGATGTGTGTACGTACATTTTATTATGGCGAACGTACGTACTACGTAGCACTTTGACCGGCCTGCAAAAAAAAAGACGGTTTTCCGAGGGGGAAAACTCACATCATTGTTGTAAAACAAACACGGCTTTTTCAGGGGTCTTGTTCGAGATCTTGAAAGCATATTCCTACCGACGCCGAACTAGGAATTTCGCTTAAGTACCAGTGGGGCAAACAACGGTTTAGTTTAGACCGTCGGAAACCGTAGGGAGAGTGAATTCTGGTGAAATGGAGATCTCTACGATTATACCATATTCTCACCGTCACGACTAATAATAGTTTTAATAATAATAATAATAATAATAATAATTTGTATTATTATTATTGTTATTATTGTTATTATTATTATCATTATTATGGACCAATCCACCGAATTTCCGTGATAAAATCGTCCGCCAAGTGATTTATTCTCTTGCCAAAGACTATATAGAAATATAACAATAATTATGTACCTACTCCAAGTATGTTATATTTATATTTTTCATACGATTCACATAATATTGTATGGTAAAAATGTTTTTTTTTTTTATTTTTTACAGAGTGACTCTGAAAAATAAACACTTATTTACTTAAAATGTATTTTTTTTTTTTTACTTACCTAGTTTAAAATACCTAAATTATATTTCAACTACAATAAAATTTAATTTTTGAAGAAATAAAATAGGTAGGTTAGGTTATCTACTTATTTTATAAATTTTATAATCTTTTAAGTGGCTCACATTCTTAAATAATATCATAAAATTTTAATTTCTTATTCTAAAGCTGATGATTATTTTGATAATTTATGTATTTATTGAGTAGTCAAAATTATAATTGTTTTAAGTACTTTTAATTCCTTAACATATTTTTAATGAACTGAGTAGAGTGAACTGTGTCACAGTGAGGTATCATGCAAAATATTGACTTAAATTGATACTAATCTGCTGGCCTAAATTTAAAATGAACATTAAATTATTTTTACTCATCCAAAATTTGTTTTTAGTGTTTTTTTTTTATTAATCTAAATGCCTCCGGCGGATAACTAAAAAAAGAATGTTTTTTATGCATAAAAATTATCGAAAAATTCTGTTTTAAAATATGAAGTAAAAATGTGTCAATTAACTCAATTTAAAAAAGATAAAAAATTGTATTATTTTTTTCGGAAATGATGTACTGTAAATATTTGAAAGTAAGTGTAAAAAATATTTTCCAAATCGTTATTAGTGTTTGAAATAATGAGTGTTTACTGTTCAATGAATCAGCAAAAAAAAAAAAAAAGATATATTGTACACAATATACATTTATACAACATATATCACAACCACTATTTGTGGAAAACTTTCCGAAAAAAAAAATAATATTTTTGTTTAAAACCAATTAAATTTTTACGTCGTTTTCATCGTTTTCTATCACACAATTCATAATACATGAACATTAAAAGCTAAAGAATTTGTCCAACAGTGCCTATAACCTAAATTGTTTTATAAAGTATAATATCTGCGAAAATCGATTTTAGGTGCGGTCTGACGTACATTCATATTTCATCGCATCACAATAACGGTGTGGATTTTCATAGAACTTTTTTTGCAAACCTATTTTTATAATACTATCTTACCGTTCTCCACATATTATTATTTATTATATACTTTATACCAAAAATCTCAACGTATAGCCCGTAGGATGATTCCGGCTTGTCAAGTTTTTTTTTTTAACCAGCTCGACAAGCAGACTGATGATTTGAATTCTAAGATCTTTGAAAAATATATTTTAAAATATATCCAAGTTATTATGAGGAAATCATTTGGGTGTGAAAATAGAAAATAAAAAATCAATTTTTTCCTTTGTAAAATTGGGGTGAAACGAAATAATAAATGATTCCGCCCTTTCTCTTTCTTTGAAATCTCATTTCATCTCTACTCCTCCCCAAACAATGTTGGCCCGAGATATTGATACGTATCCTGGCCCACTTATCGCTTGTAATGGATTGTATTATATCGGAAGTTTCATACATTAGCCAAAATTTGACGAGGTGGTCCTGAGTGTAATTATTTTATTTTATTATTATAATTATTTTAAAGGCACAATCAGACACGAAGGACTGAGATTATATTTCAGCCGAATATAGCACTTGAACGACATACTCAAAATCAAAAATCTGTTACAGAAGCGAATTTATCAATTAACCATATTATACTTTCCTCCGAGAAACTATGTAATCCTGCCATGCGCCTATAATAATATGTGTAGTGTGTATATACCCACACACATATTATAAAATATTGTTTAACTCGTATATTATGTTAATATCATAGCCAATATCATATTAATATTACGAATGATTTAATTTATGCACCTGGATGTTGTTTTGACGTGTTAAAGTATAGTAATTTTATAAAATAATAATATAATATACGAGTTCAAGCTTAGTAATATAGTTATTATATTGCGGGTAGTGAAACCTTCGATGAAAATAATAATATGTGATGTATCAATGCGCAAATGGTTTATTTTATACTCTCATTCACCAGTTCCGATGGTTTTTTCTGATATTTATTATTTTTTTGTTTCTCGATTTTTAGAAATGAATAAAATATAATGTATAAAAAATGCCGTTTTCAAAATGGAATTAAACTCAATACGTCCACAACGCAATACTCGTAAAATCCAGAGTCGTAAAACCTTAATACTTACGTTTGAGGAATCTGATATAGGTATAGATTATTTACACTCCGAATAGATTATATATTAGTGTCAAAAAAAAAAAAAAAGAATATTCCGTATTAATAAAAACGATACTTTTCAACGGTACAATTCTCAACTTGTTAAGCCCGACCATTGTATTGGAATATCTTACGTAATATTTATAAAAGGAGTTTATTTTTGGCTTTAACAATAGCCTTGCGGACCACAAAGTTGTTTCACCAAAATCTCAAAATGAAAAACCCGAAAAAAAAACCGTACAGAAACAATACTTGCGTGTTAGTGCCCGCACCGCGGTTTCATCACTAAACAAAATAAGGAAGCTATAACAAAATACACAGAAATTTAGTCAAAATAAACGGGTGAAACACGATTGCGGATGCTCTACCTTTTTTGCAACACGACTACGGACGACCACTGTATGACAAAAGGTTTTATTATTGCACCCAAAAAATGACACGACTCCGGACGAAATTTATTGAAACGTTGCCAAGTCGTGCAACGCAGTCTAACGAGCCCAACGATTATCAATTTAATGATAGGCTTATCGACTATCGTTTGAATGGCTAGTGAGCACCGACTACAACGCGGTTTAAGATATTAGATAATATTATATTATATAGCTAATAATAGGAATAATAATAATACAAATATTCTGATAAAATATTTTGACAGTTTTCCATAGTTTGATAAAAACACTATAACTACGGTCCACGAGTGTGCAGCTATTACTGCAGTACCTATTTAACAGAAATGACTTGTAACTGCAAACTACATTTAATATTTTAATACGCTCAGAATTCCCATATTCCCACATTATCGAAGTATTTATTTATACATTTGGCAACATGTGTCCGCAATCGTGTCATTTTTGGGTGTCCATCATTAAAGTATAATCGTCCGCAATCGTGTTATCAAAAAGGTAGCCCTGATAAGATCCGTCCGCAGTCGTGTATCACCGAAATAAACGAATCAATAAATACTTGCGGCCTAACCCATATATAATATATATATAATTATTGAAATACAATACTTCACTTTGAATTTCTAATTTAACCCTTCATTTCAGGCATCGTGTACCTAACATAATATTATAATATACTTATATATATTCCACCATTATTAAAATAAATGCCATATATAATCTACCCTATAAACGTTTTTGTAATTCCACTTGCAACCAGCCTCGCCGACACTTTAGTTATTCCTTCACCATACATCTGGGAAAACCCTCGAGGTGAATAAATTCACGCCATGGCTGGGATCTCATAATATTCTTTCCGATACTAATTACCATACGCACAAAATACCTCTGACGACATTATGTGTATATACTACACCTGTTTGTACTGTATAACATAAATAATATTAGACGCCTTCTAAATTACCTACTATTACGAGAAACAATCTACGTGTCTTATAAATGGTTTATAATCTATTCTTGTTTATGTAAATACTATATCCTAAAAATTGTTAACCTTAGACTCCTTGTGTGTCAATGGCCATAGATGCCGAGGCTTATTTATTTCAATGAAAAATCGATATGTATATACATGCTGTTTGTAGGTACTCATTTAACTTCTTATACTACGAGAGAACCAATGAAATTAGATTTAAAAAACAGTAATTAAAAATGTATCTCTTTAAACTCGAGTTTTTTGTTAGTTTTACTTTAGTCCGACATTTTTTATTAAACAAAAAAAATGATAATAGTAATAATTATAAAGAAAAAAATTAAAACCGTTGTTCATCCAAAAACAATTTTTATCGTTGATGTCTACGGTTTTGACTTTTATTTCTAAAATTAAATTCTTAAGAGCCCTAGACATCATTTTCCGGACATTATAATGTTTGAATTTTTAATTGAAATGGTATACCATCACTGAATACTTAATAAAAACAATATTTCTTCGGTGGTGTGGTTCGTGTAAAAAATCTCGATATTTATTATTAACGTTTATTAAGGACGTTAATGGTTTTTGTTTTCTAGACACACACTAGTTTGCAGCAATAGCAAATTAAAGTGGTTGGATGCCGGGAATTTATGACGTGGCCGGCATCGTAACCAGCCAGAACGAAAGACGATTTCGATAGAAATATTTAAAAAATAAAAACAACCAAATGCGGACACGAGTAGTGAAGATGTTGTATAAAAACGCGAAATTATTTTAACAACAAAAACCTATCTTATCTATGGCTCAAATAAATACCTACGATATTCCTATCTACAGTTAATATCATATTGTTTGTTTTTCTTACGATTGATTTAAATGTCTGTGTATTTTTTTCCATTTGAAAGCGTTGAAAAAAAAACGTATTTGATATGGGCGAGCGCGATTAAGTAGTAAAATTAAAAATATACATCGACGAGTTATTATTAATGTTGTTTGACGGGCTTGTGAACTAAATTTTAATCGTGTGATGTCATACCAATATACGTAGACGTTTATCGCGTAATATAAACGTAATAGAGTTTATTATAATAAAATAATAATCATCGCACCGTCGCCTATAACACTATATAATATAGGTAGTGTATTATAGTCCGTGGCGTGTGCTATAGCGATCCACCGCGGGCACGTAACAACCAATGTTTATATTAAATATTTTATAATATATGCGCGTCTGATGATTATCACCGTTAAATGTTTATTATTATTATTATTATTATTATTATTATGACACTTGCTACGGCGATCATCAAAGACTTAGCTGCACAGGTCTATAATATAATACTCGTATTATTGTTACGACTTACACCACGGAGTCAATTCAGTATGGCATACTCGAAGCGCAGTACTATATAATATAGTAGTATAAACGACGAGTGTGGGCACGAGAACAGTGTATGCGAAAAGTGCAGTGATATTTCAATATTTGTTTGGAAATTGTTTTCCCCGAGCATCAGCCTCGGTGGCAGTTCGTGGAAACTCGCGCACAGGCGACGCGAAAACAATATGCGATTGTTCCCTGCGCAATGGCGCGCCAACGAAATTTCGCCCTCATATAACGTTTTCCGGGCGAACCTAAACGTTTGCCGGTCTGCTAATGGCAGCCATAACCGTCTGTGCCGGAAACTATAATTCAATTTTTAGACCTTTAACGGAAACGAGTTATACTCGAAATATTAAAAAACGATTTTTTAAACCTAAACGATTTGACCCCAACCATTATTATATATTATATTATAGTCGATAATCCAATATTATGGTGGTGTTGCCGGAGCAGTATTCGGGACGTTCCGGAGTACCGTTCCTGGTAAATGTTCGTCCCGGAGCAGTTTAGTAATAAAAAAAAGATGGGGTAGGGACGTGGGGTGAAAAGGAAAATAGGGCGAAGATAAAAAAAAAAAAACAAAGGGACGGTAATAATAAAATATAATATATTAAACTGATATACGTAACCACCCGCCGTGACCACGACTGTGCTGTAGCCCTATATTGACGTTATTAGCGGTATATTGATCATCATATTTTAAATTAGGACTGGCAGTATTTTAAATGCTGACTTTGCAGTATCCGGTATTTGTTTACACTACCGGTATTAACGGTGTTACCGATAACACGGTATTAACGGCAATTACGGAATCGCGGTATACCGGTAGGTAGGTATATTAACAAAAAATACATCGAAAATACATGCAGCCACCGTGTTAAACCGATTTCAAAGCACTGAAAACCAACATCCGTTTACTCTGGTTTATCTACACTAGTTATGCACTTGTACTATACCATTTCATGGAATATTATAATGATTATTGCTTACATTTTTAGTATGATATTTATCAATAAGTACTAAACTTCCATGGTTTTCAATTTATAACATTGTTTTATGTCGGTGAGAAAATATCTCCATTATATAACTATATAATATTGTTGAAAACACTTGATTCACTACTCGGTCCGGATCCCGACCAAAACAGGAAAATACTTAATTTTTTAAAATCAACTAATTTAATAAAACAAATATAATGTAAATGTAAATGTAAATACAATTATGTAACAAAGTATCACAAAAAAAAAAACTGTAACTAATGGCCCAAGATGCCGGGTTGTAACAAATAGATCAATAAAAAAAAAAAAAAAAATATTGTTGAATTTTACTAAATTAAAGAAATGTCATGGAAGTGACCCCCCTCCCTCCCCCGAAGACACCTCTTAAATCCAATATTTATACAGCACGAAGACGGAGCAGATCATGCAAGATTAGGACGAGCATTTTTTTAGTACCATCTTACATAAATCAAATTCAACCCGATATCTTATAATAGTAACAATATCTATAATAACGCGTGTTAAACCATAATAAAAATAATAATAATAATACCACCCCTCGAAAGTCATGACAGTTTGGGCCACCTCTATCCCGAACGAACTATACAAAACGAAATAGGAACTGAACATCGCCCAAGTCAGTGGTGGTGTTGTTGGTTGTGGTGGTGAAGGTGTGGTGGTGGTGGTGATGACATTATGACGGTTAGGCTCCCCGTCGTGCGAAATGATATGATGATAATAATAATAATAATGCGTACGCGGGACGGCGAAATCGATCCGTCTAAAATACGAAATGTTACACCGATGCACATTTAGATGAAAACATATAGTGTGTCATATGCGTGATATATATAGATATTGTAATGATATCATTACGACAATTGTGACTTCGAAATTGGCACAAATTACCCAAAAATATTAGGATATAGGGGATGGAAGCTTAAAACCGAACAATTTTTAGATAAAACAGAAACACGATGGGGCTTATAATTTGCTCTACACTCACGGACTCACGCATAATGTTCCATAAAACAAAAAAAAAACAAAGATTATGTTGAAACAAGTAAAATATTATAAATGAAAAAAAAAAAAATGCCATATTATATCCGTTACATTTTCATTAATATAAAATAAATTTAAGTAAATATTAAATCAATCATAACATAATTGTATTCAAAACGAATTATTTTAATTTATCACTAAAAAAGTAACAATTATTTTACACTATAGTAATTGAATCGGAAATTACACGTCTTGTTTTCAACATATTTATTTTGTTTCTTGTTTCTTTATTAAGAAGTACAATATTATAGTATTACTATTACTATGTATCTTTCGATATAGATAATTCATAAGTCTGATCTGATTACCCATAGTAATACGTGTGGAAGATTTTAATTTTTAAGATATTCAAGGAATTCGAGAGGTTTGCATTCGAATTCGAAATATTAACCTAATTTATGATATGTCCACTGGTAATAGACATCCAACATACGTGCAAGATCACTGATGTATTTAAGGAGAGTTGGGGGTCTAAGGGTACTATCGTCGTACTAGACACATAAAATGGATCCAAAAAAAGAATATTTGATTACAAAATTTTCTGAAATAAACGCAGAAAATATTATGTAGACAATATCAACAATTAAATTTCAAAAACAATAGGTACCCATTAGATTTAATTACAAAATAATATAATTGCGAACAGTTTCTACACGTCTCAGTTTTGAATTTAGCGTCCCGGTTAGTGTCTCAGGACGTAAAATTGTCCCAAAATCAACCTTAAATTATTATTTATGAATACAAGTTTAGGTACGTACATTATTATTGACTTAAAGTAAAATAATTTTGAATTTTATTTTTTAAATACGCTATCGATAATGATTACGAGCGTGAATATTATGAGAAAATGTTGTTAATATTTTAAAACGAGGAAAAACATTGACGAATGCCTTATTGACGTAACGCGTATGATATTATCGTAATTATAATACAATATTATTGTGCCTGTGTTTATTCGTTGCGCTATAAAACGTAATAATAATTATATATGACGTCTATATAATAATATAATATACGAGAATATGATATTTTTATATTAAACTCGCCGGCTATGTATGAATAGTGCTGATGCCAACACCAATAAATATCAATAATGTCAGTTGATGTATATTATTGCAAATTATAATTTATATAATATGCGTAAAAGAAACGTCATGATAACGATAATGCAATGTATACATGTTACCCTTTTGAATTTATTATTTTTTTCACGCTATATACTATTTCACAGGGTTTGGGTATATTAAACGGGGCAGCGATGTATACGCGAAACAAAAATAACCCCATTTATGAAAATTGTTCTTTATAGTTTATTTTTTTTTTCTTCTTTGGGACATGTGATAATCACTTGTGGAACAGAAAAAATGTGTTAGATATACGTTTTCCACCAAGAAACGGTGAGTATTACATCAAATATTAATTAATCAATTAATAAATCAATCGCTACAGCATAATCATTCCAAACTGTATTCATATAATATTCTATAATGGAGAGATTATTAAATCGGTTTTTATTCATTTTAATTTTTCGGTTACGCCTTATTCGAAATATTTGATGTTCTTTTTTTCACCATTTTCCGTATTTTTGGAACGACCCCAAATCTTTATTACGCGAATGTACACAATAATAATATAGTCACCCTAATATTTAACTGTCGAATAAAAGCTGGTCGTATAAAAGAACGTGTGCTAAAAATTCCAGATGATCACCCAACCCTGTGATATTCAACGTGGTTTGACTTCAATGTGTCCGATCGGAATACCCGTCGCACCACGGCGGTATTTTAGTTGTGAATACTTTTGCATTTAATGAGCAAAAGTTTTGCATAGTTTTATTTTTTATTTAAGTATTTACAAATAAAAACAAAATTTAAATATTAAAATGCATAACTAATAATCATAGTATAATTTAATTTGTGTTTTTAAGCTTAAGCTAATAATAAAAAACGTTCTGAGTATCATATTATTTGTGCTTTTATTATAAACTATGATATCAGATTAAAAAAAAAAAACAAACGAGAAGTAGAATTTTTGCTCAGCCCACCTATAGAGAGGTATGATAAAGGCGTGTTGTGTTATTAAATTTAAAACAAATTATTTCGTCAAAAATAATGTTCAACGGTTGCCGGTAGTTGTTTCCTTATAATATTATGTACTTAAGAAACTGTTGAGAAATTAAAAACCCAAACTGTTCAAACAATACACATACGTACCACACAAATTTTAGTTACGATCTTTAGAACACAATGTGTGTACAATGTAAAGCATTCAAAAATTCAACTAAAAAAAATTGTGTTTGCATAAAAATATGTTGAATAGGTGTATATACTTTTGTAATGAATATAAGGTCATAATAGTAATTACTACAAACATATGTTGTTGAACTTGTACCTACATAGCCATGATAAATTGAATATCGGTCAGATATAACGTTATAATTTATATATAATTGAAATCATTTATGCATAAGTTTAATTTCCCATCAAAACCCTGGACAACAATAACTTTTTAATACTGTCCTTTTATGTAAACAGTTTGATTGAACTAGAAGGTTAAAATAATATTATACATTATGACCATAATATGATATGTATACTATATTATTATAATGTGTACACAACATCAAACCGTTTACATATTGTAGTCTGTAATGATAAGTAGCAGATAGCAAAATAAAAAATAAATAATAATTTGAACGAATGTAATACATTTCCTTTGAATATTTCATATTAATACAAATATATGATAATGACGGTCGAAAAAAAAAATGCATTAGTCCGAAAATTATGCGAACACCAATATAATATAGCGTAATATTATTAATCACTTGCGTATTTTATTAAGGATTATAATATAATTATAATATTTCTTTTTTACGAATGCATAAAAAAAATAATCATAATAAAAATGAAAATGAAATATAATAAAATGGATAAAAACAGCGGTGCATGTTTAGGGCGCAGTGCAGTGGCGACACATCGGGAGTGGAGGATAAGTCCTGCTGCATGTATATAATAATGTAATATGTGTAGAAGAGGTAAATCGAAATTCCATTCCGACGTAAGGTTATTATTTAAAAGACGACGCATCGGTTAAGGTATACATACGTATATATCAATATAGCAACTTTGGGACCACGCGTGTCGTTTCGTTTTACATTGATGAATGTACGTTTTCAGACCGCTGAAACGTCCCGCAGTCACGGTTGACAACAACCGGTGAACGGAAAAGAACTAATTTCATGTGTTTTCCCGAAAAAAATGGAATTCTCACCACCACCATTGACGGATGGTGATATGTGTGTGTGAGAGAGAGGGAGAGATAGAGTGAGAAAGAGAGTTTGACAACCAGACATAGCCAGAGGGTCTATCAATCTTGCAAACATCTAATACGACAACGACGACGACGACAACGGAGTTTTACTAGATCACTATTGTTGGTTATTTGGCCAGTTATTGGCCATTGATTATCTCGAGCAAAATGTTATTGAATTTTGACAACGAATTGCACCCCTCCCCGTCCCTGCACACCCAAAAATATCGGTGACTCTTTGTTTATTTCTGTTCGACCATCGGCTTCGCGTTGGTCTGTAGCGTTTGATTACCGGCAGGAAACCCGTACGGCGTATTATACACGTCGCACACAATTTCGTATATGACGAGCAATACGCACATCATATTATATAGGCACGCCGCACACGCACACGCGGATTACGAGCATAATACGACTTACACCTGTAAGTATGTAGCATATAATAATATCACATGACAACACCCTATACTGCCGTGTAAGTATGTGCGCTCATCACGTAATATACGTTGTACAATATCATATTATACCATAGCTAGGCACAGAAACAGAGTGTATACTGTGTACAAATGTCAACCCGAAAGTCGAAATAATAATACTCTCGGTTGACCAATATTGTTATAGCAATTTTTAAAAAAAAATTTCAATATTGTGAGAGAGATTCAAAACGAAACGTTTACTACACGCACTTCTTATACAATCATTTTGACCCGAGAATATTTTCTGTGAACGTAGTTAATTAATAATATTATTATTACACCGTGTGTTCAATGCGACATCGAAAACACGTTGTTATATGTCTTCGTAATCATAATATGGAAGTCGAAAAGAGTACGATTTAATCACATTAATACACCTATATTCAATGTATAATAAATAATAATATATTAATTGTATACAGAGTGAAATATAAATAACTTAAAGATACATAATATGACATTTATTCTTGTCCTTTTTCCTATTTTTTTTTTTTTTTATTTAGTTTGTAGTTAGTTGGCTAATGTTAACTATATATAACTATATAAGTATTTAAAAAGATACGAATGACCATCATTTAAACTTGGAAGACATTAATTTTGTTAATCATTGAAAAATTATTTTGGCCACTCCATGATAGAGACTCCGGCAATTACTATAAGTTTTCATAATTATCTAGATAAGTTCATTCGTATAATTAATAATATTATTATATTATAAATAATTAATATTATACACACATAATAATGATAATAATAATAATATTTAACATCAAACAAAGTGTTTTTTTCTTTAATATTATATCATTATAAGTATTAAATGTTTAACTTTAAAATGTATTATTGATTTACACATTTCACTAAAATAATAATGTATAAAACAAACTTTCATTTAAACCATATTAATTAGTATGAGCGGTTCTTTTAAAAAGTTAGTTTTAAATATATTTTTTTATCTCGAAAAAAAATATTTATTTTAATCTTTAATTGGATAAATTTTGATTTATTTATCTATTATTTTTATCTAGATAGTTTTTTGTGGTATTATCTTTATATTTATCTAGATAAAAAAATTACTTAATTAATCCCAACACTGATCACTATACACTCTGTTTTGATCTTGAATTAAACGGTTAGCGAATATAATTTAAAGTTAATGCATGTACATATTATCAATGCACCATGCTCTGTTTCTAAATATTAGATACACATTTTGTGTAAATTTCAGAATTTCAGAACCATTTTATTATCGGAATTAGGAAGACATAATGTAAAACGGTAAAACGGTAAAACTTAAATCAAAATGTAAGCTACTTTGGAGTAAATTTTCTTTATTTTTCAGTTGTATGTAAACATAACAAATAATTATTACCTTATCGATGTATTGTTTTTGAAAGTTGAAAACTAATAATGATATACGTTTATTATAGGTATAATATAATCATTTTTTCCTTAATTCCATAGCCATGCAATATACTCGCGGGTATTATTTGATCCATTTTTTTTTTTTTTTATCATTCATTTTAACATTGTTTTATTCAAAAAAAGTGATTGAGGTGTGTGGGGACGAACCTAAAAACATTATAACTTGTGTATAGTCACGACACGCTGTGGATAAGTATATAGGTACCAGCCGACGGTCGAAAAATGTTTTAATATTATTCAAATATAAAAATAACAACGTTTTATACGTAACAATTTCAGCCGGCAATCATAATTTATTCACTACTTAATTTTATCCTTTTCCTCATAGGAAACTATAAGTAATATTATTATATGAGTTACGGTATAATATAATAATAATAATAATAATAATAATAATTTCCATCCCTTCTGAATGTTTTTTTTTATATAATATATATTATAGGTAATACATATCTAGCAAGGCTAGAATATTTTTACCTAGCTTTTGACCGATATCTGCAGACTTTATTTGGTATTTATTCAAAAGCAGACCCTCACTCGGATCGTTTTTTCGAGTTCATTCCGCTCACATCACTCCCAATAACGCATCTTCTCTTCGCACCACTATTAAGTAGGTACCTATAAATAGCAGTGCCGCGTTTGACGCGTGTAATCATACAATTATTTTTAAATAACAGTCTAGTTTAATGACATCGTAATATTATGTTACAGTGTTTTTTTCTGAGCGTTTGACGATTAAAACGAATTGCTTTTTTTCCCACACCGCCACCGTTGTGTTATTACATAGTATAGCGAAAGCCATAACAAGTTTGCGTTTAATTATGACGCCGATCCTAATGCCACCGTACCGTCCTCCTATCCGGGGCCGAGTTAAACTATCTCCGGTTGTCGTGTCCCATTGTAACCCTTAACCGACTTCACCTGACGTTTCGCTCGTAAACCAAAAGGTTTTTTCCCCCTTGTTTTATTTCTACTATAAATTACATTTCTCCCGTCGGATGACCGCAACCCGACAATATTTCTCGGCGGTTTCGAGGTTAACCCCGCGCGTGTTTGAACATACTCGCGCATACGTTGTTACTACGTTCATAGGCCATATATTATATATATATATATATATATATATATATATACATACATGCATTTGCATACACAGGTATAATATAACACATGCGCGTGTGTGTTACATAAAATGTTGATTAAATGGAATAAACGGCAACAACAATGACAAAGTCGACGACGATTGTTCGGGTCACCTGTCAAAAAATATAATAATCTCGGTGGGGCGCAAACGAATACGGTTCGTGTATGATTCCTCGGTCGGTTCAGATTTGTCAACTCCACCGCTTAACGTCAACAATGATCGCACATCGCCGTTTATATAATAATATTATCATTATATTATGCATAGTTCGTGAGCAATTATTAAACTTAAAATTAATCGCCCACGTGTTATTTGCACCTGTTTCGAAATTATTAATAATGAGAATAATTATCAACCGGCATCGTCGAACGTGATACATTATAATATAAGTAGACAATATAATGAATTAATATTATACACAATACGATGGTAATACGCGTACCGTACATGGATAATAAAGAAATGGATGGGTCGTCGTCTTACCATTAATAATGTGCGACCGAAGACAGACAATCTTACCGTGATAGTTAATTAAAATAAAACAATGTATACCTATATCCAGTGGAGGCTTGAACTTTTTTCCCCTCGAATCACGTTTAATATTTTTACACCACCCACCCTAAAATATAGTTATTAGTTATTACTTATTATTGTACGTTATCTGCTGAGTACACATATTATATTTATTATTTATAACTTAATATTTAAACACCAACCTGCAAAAATGGTCCAGTCTACCTTTTCCAACCATAAGACCTACCCACCCACCAACCCATTAATATTTTTGTGAATCACGTGATTCAAATATACTACCTTTGTGCCGCCACTGCCTATATCGAATTATGGTTATCTGAAGTAATTAATATCAAAAGAAAAGTGGTCAAAATTTTAATAAGAATAAGGTCCAAAATAATACTAGTTCAAAATGAGTGAAATTTAAAATTGTTGCATGACATTATTTGTTATGAAAATGAATTATTTTATTTTTTGTCATAATATTTTATCGATTACCTTTTATCACAGAAAAATTATTTATCAATTCATAATAATCGCATACACTGCAGTATATAACCATTGCAAACCACTGTGGTATCTTTATAACGTTCTATTCGGGCACACTACGTTCCGGGTTTTCCTATATTACATGAAGTGCTCATCTATTAATTATTTATTACCAATAGAGTCGGCGTAAATACCCTCGTTATGGTACTTTGAACACGAAATTAAGATTGCGACACAGAAAAGGAAAAAAATGCTTGGATCGTTATTACGGGCAACTCCTTATATCCGGCTCGCGATAAGATTAGTGGTTAATATAATCGTTCATATTATTCCCCCGCAGCCGGCGTAAACCTTTTAAATTACCGTGGAATTAATTAGGGGCTTATTATTATTTATTTTTTTTAATTGTGCTATACAATTACATCAAACTGATAATTCTGATTAACACCCTCGGGATTTCGGTGATTTACTGTCGCGGTTAACGCAATCGGCAACACTAATTTGTAAATTTGTAATACGTTTGGTTGAGTTCGTTTTTACGCGTAATACCTAGTTACTCATCGGTAACACACGTATTGTGAAAAGTTAATTGCTTTATAGGACACGAGCAGAAAGTATAAAACGTTACACGAGTTAAACACCCGAACGTTTAGGTATTAATTCATTTCGTGGTACCTGTAATACCATGTTTCATAATATTATATGATATTTTATTTTAACAATTTCGATGCAAAGGTAAAAATTGTGTACCCAAATCGAGTTTGCAGTACGAGTTAAAAAAAATAAAATAAAATAATGTGTTATATAATAATATAGGTACGCAGTTTTTTACCATATTTATATAGTGTAAAGTTGATTAAAAGGTTAAATAATTATAGTATTTGATTACATCTGATATCGTAATAAATAATAAAAAGTGTTTAATAAATGAAAAGTAACGATACTGTGGTAATGATAAGCGCTTACAAATGATACAATTATATTTTATTATATATTATACTAAAACCACGGTTGGACAACCATATTATTATTATAATTTTTTTTTTATACGGAATAAATGGAATTTTAAATTCTTTTGATAGGAAACAATATTGCATGTCCTTTTCGTTGAATTGGAAAATAAAAATGTATTCGCTTTAATTGTATGATAGAAATATCAAAAAACGCTAAGCAAGCCATCGATCTATCCACCACACCGCCTGTACGAGAATCGCGACAACGGTCCAAAAACCAATCGATTTTCAGTCCTGTTTTAACAATAATAATAATCATTCAAAATGACGGCGTAAACAAACAGCAGACGACATCGACGACGGCCAGCCAGTAAATACTAAATAGCACGACCGTATTATAATATTTTATACTTACGACGGTCTTCGAATAACACTAAAGGTGGCGGCGGCGTCAACTCCGGTTACACAGTGTATATTATTACCCAAAGAATAGTTATAATAGTAATAATAATAATATTATTACACCCCGTGATTGGTTCGTTGGTTGTTACTTGGTTGGTTGCCGCCGCCGCTGACAAGTTAATGCGATCATATATAATATTATTATTGTAGCGAGCCCGCTAAACGGATTCGGTCGATGAATTACAACGTCGGAACGTGTGTTGTATAGACGTAAAGTACATACTATACCTAACCTAACTTAACCTTAACTATACCTACGTGCATAGTAATATTAAATATACAGGTATGGGTAGGTAATGTGCACTTTTCCTGGCGGCCAAATTTTAATTGGATACGACTCGCGCAATATATATTATACATTAATATATCTATATTTACACGCTTGCCACATTATCGTTTTCTGATCTCTCTCTCTCTCTCTCTATCTCTCTCTATTTACGTATACATATATATATATATATACATAGATATATAGATATATCTATGTATAATATAATAAAGTATCGTCGGTGGCGTTCCGTCAAGTACATATTATTATTATTAGTATTATATAGCGCACTCTCATCGCGTAATAATAGTATGTATATATATATATACATATATGTGTGTATATGTGTAAGTCTGTATGAAGTACTCGTATACCTACACATCAGCGTTTAAATTATGTACACACACACACACATATATATATTTATATAAAATATTATATTGTAATTTTCGAAATTCTTCTATCGAATCTCGCAAACGCGTGTAAATATAAATTGGAATCCAAAAGGAAAATAACACGCCCCGGAGGGAGTCTGCGGGCGCGAATATATAAATTTTATACACAATATATACAATACACGCCACACACACACACACTCACACTGTAGTTCCGGAAATTAACTGATATTCACAGCCGCAACGCAGTATTCGTCGTCTCGCTCGTTATTGAGGGGTTGCTGAGACATTCTCTTGCTCCTGCCCTTACACACTAGCTGCAGCCGAAGTGTGTCACGCTAAGACGTCTTCAGACGGTTTCCTCGAAAAGCGTTACGCTATCATCTCGTGTGTCAGAAAGGTGCAGCCGAGACGAAAAGGAAAACAATTTCCATATTTCCTTCCCCGCTCGCAGCGCCAATCTACGATTTACACACACACGCACACACATACAAGCACACACACACTCCACCGCAAACACGCACACATCACACGTATTTACCGAATAACTAAATTTTAATATTTTAAAAAGTCTTTCGGCCCTTTTGATTGACTACCTATGTACTTGTGCATATACCTATATATGTATATATATATATATATATATACACAGATACACCTACTTACGTCACCCTATTTACATTTAATATTCGTGGATTTACATTACCGAAACGATTTCGGAAAATACCGCTCACTTTGCGAGATACGAATAAAGAAACCTCTTTACGGCGTATAACGGCCGAGAGTATGTAGGTAAATATAATAATATAATATCACATCAACATAATATAAAGCCTGTCGATCGCAACCGAACTTTTTATGTATTATATTGGGCACCGTCGTGTAATACCTACATGATGATGTGCAATATGCGCCTTCTCTTGAGGACCGTTCGTCAATAACACACACGGCGTGGGTTTACGACAATCATATGTACATATTATATATAGCCTTCACGTGCGGTCTATGATAATAACAATAATCGTGTCTCCGGCTCGAAATCTGTGCGGGTCAATTGTTATTACTTCAACGGACAACGACTGTCCGTAGGATGTACATACACCGTTTAGCTATTCGATAAAAAAAAAAAAACAAATCACCATCAATTAAACAATTTAAAAACTATATATTATTATTATTATTATAATCTTTATTATAAATTTAAAATATATGCGAGCCGCGATAATTTATCGGTGGTCGGGCTGACGAGGTTAAACGACGACACAGTTGCCGCACCGTCTATACTACAACTCGGGTCGTTGGGGCCAATTATCGCGACGTGTCATGACTGCACATAGGAGGTCGTGAAACCACAACCTCGAGTGGTCACATAAATCGTATATAATGACGATGATGGGCATTATCTGTGAGTGCAGTGTTGTATAGGAAGCGTGCGAGAAGAGTGAAGAATGTTCTCGCCATCAAATTACGTTTTGATTTGTCTTCGCTCCTACGAGACACTGTGGCGCCTCAGCCCGTGCGTCTTTCACGTGTTTATTATTGCGGTATTATAATGCACAGTTTTTTTCATAATTATTATTGTTATTATTATTATTACATGGTTTATACAGACCCTTTAACTATCATACGTCAGTTGTGATACAATGTCTCGTTAATTTTATTTTTTATCACGAGACAAGCAGGACAAAGATATATTGCAGTACATTACGACTATTAAGTAGTTAATTAGATATTACACATAGATATTTTATGTAGTTTATATTTTAACGTTGTATGTATATGTATAACTGACGTTTTAATAATTGGACAGTTTTCAGAGACAGGCAAAGGGTGATCGTTGAATACATGGGTTATTTGAAGAAGTAAAATGATTTGTAACAGAGCAGTATAATATTATAGTGGAAATATAAGTCAATATTGTTGGACTATTGGACAGAAAATTGCAAGAAAGAACTAGAAATTATCTACTTATATGGAGCCTGCATAATGGAAAACCATTCGTAGGAATTTGATTTGTAAAAATATAATTTATTGTATTACGGTGTATTGAATTTCTAATATATATATATATATGTATATATGTTATTTTGTCGATCCCATATCGTCGTCGGTACACAGTAATAATAGAAGGTAATGTTGACCATGGGTGATATAACGGTGGAATATAAGCAGGATAACCTCTAACGTTCGGAGACGATAACAAACGTCTCCGTACGTATCAACAGGTGCGCGTATCGGTTTACACGGGGAACACTTATCTGTGTATATAAGAACAAAATAATCACAAGACAGCGGCGATTTGTGACCGATTTATGAAGATATTTGGTTACTGCATGGCGTCCGTTTTTATAACATACCATACCCAGTATAATATAATTATTAAATAGTGCATTATACCGGTGAAGCATATTATGAAGCGTTTCAAAACCTGTTATTTTCATTCAGTTATGTTATGTGTAGAGGACGAGGGAAGTTTTTTTTTATCCTCTCTCGATCGAGTCGTAGAAAAACGAAGACGCGTCTTTATCGAATGATACCAATTATTATCGACACGGCCTCAACGACGATGGCGGTAATGTGGCGCTATTGATTTATATATAGACGACAGGAGATAAAGTGAACTCCGAGAGAGCTTTCGAAAACAATATAGCGCAGAGACGTGCAATCGCGTCTAAAATAACAAGGTGAAGTTTTTGATAAAATTACAGTGTGTTATTGCTGACACCAACCACAACGGCTGCAGCAAAGGTGTAAAAATCATTACAGCATTGTAGTAAAAAAAAAAACCATTTTATAGCTGAATTCGTTTCAAATATATAAGTGGTGGCACTGAAGGTTGAAGGTGAGGCGGTAAACCGTTTGAGCACACTTTGAAAATTGTATGTGCATGAAAACCGACTGACCAATAGCATTATTGTACACGTTAAAAAAACACATTCCTAAAAACCAATGAACAGTTTCAGTATGGTATAAAATATAATTATTAAAATCGATTGGCCATCATTATCGTCATAACACTGAAATTTGATCAGATATCAATATTAATTCATAATTGTAGAAAAAATACTAACAAAAAAAGGGCAAGTAGGTGACCGCTCTGATGCATACAGATATCGTCAAGCTCCATGTCAACAATTCCGAGCGAAGATCGTCTAACTTTTTAGTAATAAAAGTTACCAAACGATAATTCTAGGCTTGTCGGTTGTATGTAACTCCATGAGGTATAACGCGCTAAGAAGTTTTTACGGATGTCTGCGCAAATGGGCGTCAAAGTAAAGTCAAAAATTGGGTTACCTTAGGTTATAATAAGCAGTGTACCTAGGTTCGATTGTTTTATACTGAGGTAAAAGCGGACATCCGGTTTACGTATTGAACTTGACGATACAAGCTGAGAGTTCAGTGCAGCTTCCGCGTACGGTGGAAAACATCGATGTGCGTAATATTATTAAAAAAATAATGGAAATTGTTTTTTTTTCTCCCATCGCATCACGTCGTGTCACCCTCCAAGGCTATTATTTTAGGCCAACAGCAATCCACACCATCGACAGATACCCCTTACCACACCACTATCGTCTATTAGCACTCGAATATCATCGACATATATATTGTATTATCAAACACGCATATTTTGTTGTATAACATATAATATATCATATTTTGTATACCACTACGTGAGTGTCATCCGATTCGGCTTTTGTCAGATCCGTCACGCCGAAGGGGTGTGAGATAACGTCTTTTTTCTGTTTTCACCGCATACATATCATAATACAGCATACTCGAGGTGTGTGTGTGTGTGTTATTATATTATGCACTTTGCATTATAGTAGGTACCTATGATATACACACTCGGCGTGTGTTATATGCGAAACCTACTCACGCGGTGGCGCGATGAGACGGTGTATTATATATTATTTGTTTTATTCGTAACGCATTCTGTATATAATATACACACAAGTGTATATATAATATTATATTATATTCATATAGTTTACTCGTCCCGTGCTGTTTAATTTTTTTTTTATATTTTTTTTTTTCGTTTTCAACAGACACACGCTGTGCACAATACGTATACGTATAATATTTTATACGGATGAAGAGTGGTGAACATTACGCTGACGCGGTAATAAAGTTACACAAACGAGAAGCGTAATTCAGGTAGCTTGTACTTAATGTAATTTTACACTCGATGATAATGCGAAAAGTGTGTGTGTGTGTGTGTGTGTGTGTGTGTGTGTGTGCATCTACATATACGTATCACATCGTGTTGTGGTGCGTACGACCAAACAACCCGTTTATACGATACGGTGTTTTGTAGTTATATATATTATATCATATTAATTTCGTGTTCCTACTTAATTGTATTATATAGATAGTCATAGTCGTATTTGGTTGGGGGGGGGGGGTTGATCACCGACGTATCTAAATGGTAAAATCGTTAAAACTAGTTTAAGAGATGTAGTAAAAGGTAGGTATTATAGTTATTTATATAATGTATTGTTTTATGAATATTTGTATATTTTAAGTATACTTAAAATTACAAAATTATTATAAATAGCAAGGTACTTATCTACTGAAATCTTATTAAATTAAAAATCGTAATTTATAAATAATTTACTGATCATTTTTAAAATATTATTTTATTAATTCAAATTAAATACACATGTTTCATATTTTAATTTTTTTAAAACTGCAGGTTAGTATGAATTTATTTTCAACACATATGTTCTACAATTAATAATAATAATATTTTCTAATAGGTATATTAGAAAAAGTTAAAAAATGTATACACAATTTGAGAATATATATATATATCTTAAATGTATTGAATGAAATCGAATGACCATTGGTATAGGTATATTATTAATATATCATTAAGTTGTAAAATTGTATCATATAACTACATTGTAAGGGAATAATCTCGGAGAAAAAAGAACAATTTTAAAAAATTTTAAATACAGGGTGTCCCATGGAGATCTGACATTCTGACAAATAAAATATATTTTGTTCTAATCAATATTTAAAAAAAAAAAATGTTTTAAATATAATGCATAAACACTTGCACTATATTTTTTATTTTTTATACTGAAAATAAAAATGTAGCACAGGTGTCTATAAATAATATTTAAAAAAATATATGTAATTTATTATATTATAATATGCAAATATATATTTTTGTTTTATATATCTTTTTTTTCTTTTCATTGTATTTGAATATCAAATCTGTTTTTTCTTAAAAAAAAAAAAAAAAAAAAAAAAAAAAATGTTGGCTAATAACCTTAGCAGTGGAAGACTGTACATTTTTAAATAAAAAAAAATATATATATTACTTAGAAAAAAAGTTATTTCATTTGTCAGAATGTCAAATTTCCGTGGGATAACTTGTATAATTATTAATTATTGATTATATAAATTAAAAAATTGTCATTTACTACCTAGTACCTACGACCTACTAGACTTTTCATACTTTAATGCTATTATTTAAGTGAACAAATTTTAGTCTATTGACATATTATGCAGTCATTGAAGTGTTTTCATTTAATTTTTATATTGCTATTTATAACACATTTGAAATGGATTTTTTTAAATCCAATAAAGGAGGTGAACATATAATTTGATAGTGTTCGGGTAAATGTGTATAAATAATCATTTTTAATCCTCATAATCGATTAATATATTTATTCTTTTTTTATATATTTAATTTTTTTTTAATTTGTTCTTTTTTACCGATTACGTTGTAAGGTGGTGAGAAAATTCTATGTACGGCACTGGAAATTGGAATGTCTATTGCATATTATTATGTAGGTATGCAGTCCCTGTCGTTGTGGTGCACGGGGAGGGGGGCACAAAATAGTATTCGACTGACTCTTGTTTTTCGGGATAAATCAACACTACACATGGAACGCGATAATTTACGAGACTAAGTCCGTAGACTTATAATTATTATTACTGCGGCGTTCGGATAAAGATCACTGCGCAGCCTACAGCAGGTCACCGATGTGGAAAGTGATGTACGATGTCAGCACATAATTTATTATTATAGCGGGATCCATCACCACGCGTTTTACTAATGTATTATCATTATTATTGTTAAATAATAACATGTCCAGACATACATTCACTGCGATATCCACCCGAAGGCCGCTGGACATTGTGCCGACGACGTGCG
Source organism: Diuraphis noxia (assembly GCF_037042655.1). NCBI lineage: Eukaryota > Metazoa > Arthropoda > Insecta > Hemiptera > Aphididae > Diuraphis > Diuraphis noxia. The sequence continues at coordinate 57,718,098 of NW_028301711.1, forward strand.
ACAGTCGTGTTGGTGTTTGTTTTCCAGAGAAAAAAAAAACCAAATATTTGTGTAGCACTGATAGGCATGAATGATATACACAATAATAAATATCCGTGTGTTATTACAATTCGAGTTTCTTCGCATGTTAAAAACAACGGTTATAGTTTAGTTGTTGTAATATAAAAGTAGCACTCACTGCACGCAATGGATAAATTTTGAGAACAGTCACCCTTCTACCCCCACCCTCTCAGTCATATTTATAGAAATTCTGTCCATACAAAATGTTTTATTTTAAACAATTCAAATTAAATCTAATAGAATAAATATTGATTACACCTATAGACCTTAAACAGGGTTTAGCCGACGGGTTATTATGCCTTCGGGTATATGCACAACAATCGATTTAGATATTATATTCTTGAGCGTACGCATTTCCAATCTTTCCAGGTATGCAATTGTTTACAAAAACTACAGCAGTTATACTTATTTGTATTAATATATATATGTATATAGTTATATCGACTACCCCATATTTTTGATTAAATGACCATGAGTAATAGTCAATAAGGTATATCCTGCCAAGTAGTATACATATTTAAATAACACAAGTTTAGAAATGAGGCTTACACTTTTCACGTCTTTGTGATTAAATATTTAAGTAAATCAGTAAATCAATTTTTTAGTTCACAGAAATAGTTATTGTAATTTACTTAAGTTTTCCGATGACACCAATAATTTACACCCACCCCCTCTCGGGAGCATTTTCAGTTGTTCGAGTAGAAACTACGTTTTTATGATCATAATTAATATGGTGATAATGATGTTGATAGTAATTATATAAAATTAATGAGAAAAAAATTCTTAATAAACGTAAAATTGTTGTATGGTTAGATTGAAATAAATATACATATTGTATATAACATATAAATTAGGTACGACAGGTACGTAATAATATTATATTGTACTGCATTAGATTGATTTATTAATAACACATTTACGCAAATTGTGAGCTATACTATAACTACGTTTCATTTAAATATTAAGTGTAATCGTTATTATTATAATTTCGTTTTTACTTATCAAAACAGAACATATCGAGGATAGTTTACGCCATGTATTTGTGTTATTAATTGTTTTGAGCATTTTAATCATTTAAAATAAATACGAACCAACTAAGTAACTTATCTACTCGACATTGCACCTACATGCGTATTGGTTTCAACTTTTAAGACTTTCAAATTAATGACTTTATACCTACCTACTCAAATCATATATTATAATATTATTCATGTTTTAAAATATCAGAGACAATGGCTATAAGTTAGTTTTTTTTTATAATTGGTCGTACCATTTAGTGTTTTTTAAAAACTTTAAAATTAGTGTTTTGGTGTCCACGTCAGGTCCGAATGCTGCATCTCTGAATTTTCGTCAACATTTTTAATAATATAAACATCATATATTTTCGACTTTTGTCTTTTTGAGCCAAATCCAAATTTATGCGTGAGCTTATTATGTTTCATACGTTGTTGAAAATAGAGCTATAATAGTCTAATGTGTCCGGTAAGTTGAGACTGCTAATTTCGTATGTGTATTGAGGTGATCAAATGGTTGACTGAGAGTTCAGTTCTATAATAATTGCACCTTAGTTTCTCTTCTTTGCTATGATATCTATTAAATATTATTAAACTTTAGCCAGCCAAAGATAAAGTTGTTTTATTCTTTTTAATTTGGTGATCTGCTCGAGCCAGTGGGTCTGTCATTTGATTAGGATAAATTCTTTGATTTTGATTTTTTAAATCTGCATAAGATGCATTATTGTTTTTCTTAATTATTATTATCACTTGTTAATTGTTTTTTTTAATTTCTAAACAAAAAAAATCCTTTAATTTATTTTGAATATTAATAAAATAAAATGTAAAAGTTCAGTATTCATAATAACTGTTTGTATAATTTCGTATTTTACCATTAGTTAGATTCATTCATAGTAAGTATAAATTATCTAACTAAATGTGTCAATATTTGTGTACGTATAAAATGGATTTAAATTAATGTTAAATATTATAACGTTATGCCAATATTAAAATCAGAAAATGTATCCCGCAAGGTAAACATTTCGGTATCTATGAACTGTGTATATTATTTAAGTAACTTAATTTTACTAAGTGCAAGTGAAAAAAATCCTTAAGAACCATGATTATTGATAGCAAAAATCAACGTTAAAATGTTACATTAGGTTATTGTACAAATATATATATATATATATATATATATATATATATATATATATATATATTAATATTATAAAAAATAAATAAAACAGAAATTACCGAAGTTATGTTACTTTAGCAAACATGTTATTTTATTACGTGTACTGAAAAACATTTACCTCAAAAAGAATTACATTAAAATATAATTTGAGCTTAACAGTCCGGAAAACGATATTTCAGAGAATTTATTGTTTTTTAGAAAATAAAAAATACTTTTACGTTATTAAATTTCGTTTTCGACTTGAATGGAATGGTAGCAAATATATTATTTGTATTTCGTTAAGTAGATAAGTAAAACGTTTATAAGTCGTTTTATAAAATATTAGTGATAAGTGAGATTTCATTTTTAAATAAATCCATAGATGTCAACTGTTAAAAAGAATCAATCAATTTGATGGAAACAAAAATCGTATGATTAAAGTTCTGGTTGTATCAAGTTTTCAGTGCAGATTCGAGTTTAAAGGATACTGCCGAGAGATTGTTTGAAAAAAAAAAACATAAGTCTGGTAAACAGTAGATAGTTTATTTGTTTTAAATATAGCCTCATTTATATAACCAATTTATCCCAATATACTCTGCGCACTTAAAGTCCCGATAAAATATTGATTTGAATTTAATCAAATATAAATAAAATGGTAAAATGTAAAAAATATATACTGAATTTGCGTTCAGTACACTTTCGTGTACTTGAGAAAATTGTATTAAGTGTAAATTTCAAAATAATATGCAACACTCAGTTTTGTGGAAAACAATGTTTAACATGCAAATATAAACTAAATATTTAAAATGTAAAGGTAAATTATTATTATTGTCGATGTAGATTTCATATTTTTACACCAGAGCATAAATAGAATTTCATAGTACTTATATAATTTCCATCCGAGATTCGTTCCCTGGCTAACCTCCGATAGTTTTATTTCTCTTTCTTATACATTAATATGCTATATAATATAATAACATTAATAATAATTTTATAAATGTATTAATATGTAAACGTAATGCTCTCTATAGTGTTCTGTATGTGCGCTTAACTAATACATTATTTATGATGATCATATATTATGTTTTATGTCTTTGGCTATGTATAACCGCACTGCAAGCTGAGTTGGCTTACTAATTCACCGTCGCTATTTGTGTTTGTAGAGTTATATGCTGAAAAACCAAAAATCCCAAACCGCTCCATTTTTGCAAAAATTTATGATCGTAAATATCAAACATTAGCTGGCGGACGAAACAACTTTTGGCCGTGCCGATAATGGCAGGTAACTGCTGAAATGGATTCCTCGGTTGCATACATTTTTCTTTCCCAGGTATTTTAAACATATTTGTTATACAGTGTGAAATACCAAGAATTCTGACCTCCTTTGCATTCCTCCAATAGCGCACGTATTAAAATTCTGATTTTTGGAATTTTGAAAATTGATTCACTATGCGTAATATTTTTAAATGGTTAATTATATTTTGTTACCATCTGAGGACGATCAATGACGAAACAAACTTCTGTTCTTAAACGATAAACACTCATTTTAATTCTAAATCATTATGTGCATGTTTTTTTTTTTTTTTTAAATGTTTATGAATCTTAACATGATGTTTGAACGTTTTTTTACTTGTTTAACTTTATGAACTAGGAGTTTAATTTTTTTTTTATGTCATTATCAGTTTACTAACTAATGGTAATAATATGATAACATCTTTAGAATATATGGAGTAATAAATATATTTATATATAGTAAATTATAATCAAATTATGGTGGTTTAATATTGTATAGTGATATTGTACAATTGCAGGTTGAAGTCAATGCAAGTAAATAGTAATAGATTAATGAAAGGATAAAATAGTGGATATTTTGGTGAATCACCCTGTATATTTTACGTGCATATATATACAAACAAGTCCGGTATTAGAGTATCCGGAACACATACACACACGCATGCGCACTCAGTCGAAAGAAAAGTGTACTTGGAATTAATTGCTACAAACCACGCCACACACACACACACACACTATAATATAACGCGTACGCCCAGTTATGAGAGTCGACCGATAATTACAAGCCGGACAACAGTGAACAATTTTTTTTAAAGAAAAAACGAGAACGGACGACTAAAAAATAATAATAAAACGATCTTATACGCGAGACTTTAATATTTTTTTACGGCATATTATATTCGTGGGAGGCGAGTGCGGGCCGTGCACCGCCATTTCCGAGCGTGACTCTGCGATGTCTTTGAATTATTTTTCTCCGTTGGAGATTATTTTATTTTTTCGTATTTCGTATTTATTTATTTTCAATCACGATGAATTACGTTTGCTTTCAGTTTGTTTTGTACATTTTTACTGCGCACGTCGACGTCTACAACGAAGACGAAGACGGTGGCACTTGCGGTGATTGGACATCGGACCAAGATACACGCATACACACATACACACTCGTATAAAAACAATAAAACAAGCAAAAAAAAGTCAAAATAGAATTAAGGAATCGGTGGCAATAAGGGAGTATTTATAGAGAAAAACCAACGGGACCGGTGGGGGCTTTTATGCTCGCCCGAATCCAATTTCTGACGCACTCGTTGTCCGGTGGCTGATTGAGGGAATTTTTTCAAAGAAAAGAGACGTTAAAAATGTGTCGGTCCGGTCGGCGATGGAAACCGTAGTAAAATACATTGCAAAAAAAATACTGATAGGTCAGTTAAGTGTAAGTAGACAGGTAGGTAAAATATATAGTATTGGTTATCTATGACGAATTCCTCAGAAAAAAAACACACAATTTTCAGCAAGTACTCGGTAAAGTTGTCAAAAATATAACTTATCAGTGTTAATAGAAATATTTTTTATGTCAACTCAAGAAACAATAGTTGTTTAAGTAGGTATTCTACCCTTCAGTATGATATTTGAATGAATTTGTAAGCAGAGCACACAAGAGCACAAAAAATACCGTAGTGGCGGGATAGGGGATGGTGTGACACCACACCAGCTCTGACATAGAAAATTTGAATTTTTGTGTTTTAAGTGCTTTTTACCAATCTCTAATTGGTTAATAACTTATTTGTACGCGCAATATAAACAATCGTACACGATCTTCATTTCGGAGGGGGAGAGGAGGTTGATAACTTAAGAATATATTAAATACAGATAAATTTCTTAGAAAAACTTGTGTGACTTGAGTGTTGAGTCAATACCTGTTATCAGCATGAAGAATACATGCATATAAACTTGCGCAATAAATGCATTCAAACCTATATCATATGGTAGTAATTCCGACGACTAGAGCATGTACCTAGGACATAGGTATACGATTTGAAAAATGCCATTTTACGCCAACTTAAATTCAGTGTTTTTTTTTTTTATCTATTTGTTGATATTACTTCTCCATAATGACTAGATACACGATTTGGTGACGTTTATTCCACCACGAATTTTACATACTTATACCTAGGTGGTACCTATACTTATAATATTTTTTGAAATGATTATATATATTATTTGGTAGTATTTTTTTAAGAAAGCGTGCCTATTATATATTCTTAATATTAGATTTTTAATATTATATCTCACTGATTATAAATTCTCTAATGTAGCCAAGGACCGAGAGTATACATCGCATATATACATATAATTTTAACATACCAATTAATTAAAATATAAAACTATAATATTTCCACCATAAACCATAGGTACACTATTATATTATAATATGTGTAAAGTGTAGACGATAATGCTATTAAAAACCGGTTTCGATCTTAATAATATTTTGTAAGAAAATAGTGCATATTGTCTTAGGGCGTGATTTTAATATTTTATTTTGTATTATCCGTGGCTTTACTAGGACATGGATGAGATAATAATTAATTAGCAACAGTATTTTTCAATTATTTTAGTTCATATTTGGACTAGGAAAATCTGATAATATAATTGTACAACTTAGTTGTGAAGCTCTCACTACAAAAACGTTGAAGTCCAGGTATCCTAGTCAATGTATATATTAAGCTTATCTCCAACGGATAATATAGGTCCCTTCTAAAATTATAGGGTAGTAAACCATGTGAGATATGCATACGAAATATTGCACCTTTATTTATTTTTTATTTTTTTTTATCTTATCGTAAGTTAATTTCAATACAAATATAGTACAAAATAGTATGTAATACTACCTATTTAATATTATAATATTAAAAGTGTGAAGAGTGTGAAAAACTGACAACGGATTAACCGCAGTTATTTTTATATCACGCATGCAGTTTCTATTTTTCTAATTAAAACAAAGCCGAAGGTCCGTCAATAATTATCGGGTGTACAACATTTTAAATAATCATTATCACTGTCGTCATCATCATCGTTTATACCAGAGGTCAGCTTGAGGCTCGCGCCTTATTAAAAAAAAAAAACAACAATGACGTAACTTATTAACGATAAAATTATAAAAATGTATATTTATCAACATTTTGGCTCTTGATATCATTGTATTTATTGATGCGGCTCACATGTGGGCGTATAAATTTTATTCATATTGACCACCCCTTATATAATATATGAACCGCGATCGTACACCACAGCGAATACTTTTGTTATTATTATTATTATTATTATTATTATTATTATTACTATACACGCGTATACGTTTATCCGACAAGTGTGTATTTTGTCAAGGGACATTATACTATGGTTTAGTAAAAAAAAAAAAAAAATAATGAAATACGCAGTGGCTATATTATTATAAAGTACTTATGCTTACGATTTTCAGTTCAACGGTCATTCGTATACATGGTCAGTAACGTATAATTATGGGAGTGGGTTAAAGGGTGGGAATATTCCCCGAGCTGTCTACCTCTCTCGCGAGTAATACATCAATATAACATAATATTATGACAAACCGATAATGTCTACTCAATAATATTATCATTATATGCCTGGAATAAACGAAATAGTAGTGTTGTGATATACACAATTATATATATTATATAGAACACAATATAAAGTACGGTTTGTAGAAACGCACAAGCAAAATATACAAAAGCAATATTGTGGAAAAATATTTTAAGTTAAAAATATACGTTTTAATGAATAACATATTTTATTTAGAAAGTATAAATACGTTTTTATATGAATGTTACAAACAGATCGTTTTCACGTTCCGAAGGTACCGTAGAGAGATCTTTTCGAAACCTTTATGTTACTTAAACGCAAGAAAAACTATAAAGGAAATCCGTGAACTTTACGATGCACAGCCTTTTTTTTCTCTAACAAAATCAATTTTATTTCTATACATGCTGTTGTGAGAATACTCGACGAATCTACTTGTACATAGTATGATATATGAAAATAATTCAATGTCTCGTGTCTGATTCTTAAGTGGCAAGGGAGCTAATAGACTGCAATGAGTTATCGATTCGTTTAATTGCCGACTGAAGACAAAGCTTTCACGTCTAATATGTGCCGACTGAAGGTACAGTATATTAATAGTAATAATAATAAAAATTATCATGAAAATTGTGTTATCATCGTTCTCGCAGGTTGTCCCGACTCCGACTTTCGACTTTTTTTCGTTTTCGAGTGTTATAAGAATATATGAGTCCCAATGCCGTTCGTCCCAATGGCATGATATATTTTGAATACACATCGATACGTCTGCGACACTATTCCGTCGGATTTCGCAGTTGCAGAAGACTTAAATATTCTTATCAATACTCCTTTTGAAGAGTGTGTGCGTGCGTAATGCGTTTATATTACCTATAATATTTTGATATAGCCTGCATATAATCTCACCAGCGAACCGAGTGGAGGGGCGGGGTGTCAATCGAATGGTTGTCAATGTACATTTTTATTCGAAACGTCGCAAATGAAATCCCGCGAAAAGAAATCCGCGTAGACATACAGTAATGATATTACTATACGTTCACAGTCGATAAAATATGTCACGTGTTAAGCCTAAACGTAAAAACGTAGCTGCTACAAGACGTACCTATATGTATACGAATAACGTAACAATCATAATATTATAGCCATTTATAGGTGTTAATTAGCTTCATTAAAACGTACGCAGTGGTATAATGGTATAATATAATTTTATAAAATTTAATGATAAAATTTTACGCACAACAATATTATAATAAAATTATTTCAATAACACCGTTCATGTTCAATACATATTTCAATACAACGCGGATAATTCGAAGGATAAAACTCATTTGGTTACTTCACTTTGGCGCGCGGGGAAATTAAGTTTTAAAACTAATGGTTAAATAATAATCGGGATATTCGTTATTTATCGTCCAACATCCGCTGAACATTGCAACCGTATCGGTGGTAAAGTTTTCGATGTTTCGGTGCTGTTAAAATTTATGACGACGCCCAATTAATTTATGGTGAGCGTTTAAAGGTCGGTATTTTAACAACGACATACTGACCGGCGTATCATTCCACTAATATAAAACGACGACAGATCCAAACAGAAATAATATTATTGTAATTGACATTGCAAGTCCGTTGGTCCACAAGTCCACAAGCTGACAGTGCATGGCAAATCCAGAGAACATAAATGTCTTCAAAATATTTTTGGCTGATTTCGTAGGGCGCTATTCAAAAATCTACCCTTGGCCAGATCGTCCGCGAAATAGTTACGCCGAGGAATGAGAATAGTATACACGTGACGTATTATTTTTTATAGATTTTTAGCTATATGATGTAATGAATAACAATGAAAACTGCAGAGCAGGGGAAGTATTAAAGACCAGCAAGGCGTAAGGGGTGGGGGGATATTTTTTTCAATGTAAATTTGTTTTCATCTACGCCTATAGTAGATTATAATATTTTAGTATAGTATAATTAAAATATGGCGCAATAATTAATAATAATCTTATAATATACCAGAAAGATAATTGTAGAATGTATAGTACGTGTGTTATAGTTATGGTATGTTTTTTTTTTTTTTTATTAGTCAGCCACATTGCAATTGAAAACAAGTTATAAATATGTTTTAAAAAAACTGAGGTAAGTCGAGTTGTCTGAGACTCAGTTCACGTGGTTTTGCATAGAAAAATCTAGGGTGTCGATCTCAATTTTTTTTTTTTTTAATTTTATAGAGAGGGTGAAATTGTTAGGTTTTTTGTTGTGTCTAATTATACATTTCCGTCCCTACCACATATTATATAACTACTCTTGTTTTCACGTCCGTCGTGTTTTTGAAACGTTTCACTATAATATTGTATTGTTTTCTCAGTTTCGCAGCGTTCACGATTTGATACTCAGCAAAGGACTCAATTACGACGCACTGATAAGCACACACATACTTAATTGTAATACAATGTCATGAAAACATATCACGACGACTGTGACGAAGACTTTGGGGAAGTGTTCGTGTACTTGAAGGTTTGTGTACCGCCATGAGACTTTTAGACTTGTGCAAATATTGTGTACCCATATACGACATATTATATTATCCATATGAATACAAAATGTTAATTTTTAAAACATAATGTGTGGCATGATAGATATATAGTATACACTATACATAATATGGTTATTTGCTTATAGAATACCATTATATCGAGGTTACTTAACTTTGAATAATTACAAAATTTCGATTTCAGTTCTCGCATATTTTTATCACGTTTTCAATTTTTGAAATTTTTGGAAAGATTATTTTTTCAATCATAATTCACTTTATTTTTTGTTTTGTATTTTTATATTATCCTCTCGTCTAAAAAATCTAATATTTTCGTACAACCCATATCGTTCTTTTAATAAAACGTTTTACCAACTTTATGTTTATTTTATTTCATAAATATTCCAACCATTTATATTTTATACTAAGTCGCATCCTTAATTTATGAAATGAAATGTTTTGAGTATTTTTTTAAACTCTAAAACTTTGGTTAACACTTGTCTGTTAATAGTTTTTGTCCATAATTTTTAGTTTTTATTAGTTTTAAAGGTATTTTTTGTTTTAGTAATATTTCTAAGATGTTTCGATGGCCAATCTTGTATCGATATCGATAGTTAAGTAGTTATTCGTAACTCAAAAATAAGTAATATTATATTTTTCAAGAAAATAATATTATTTAATATAATTACATTTTTAAATTGCATTACTTATATTAAAACAAAATAAAACTTGGGGGTGGAGTGGCCGAGCGGACTAAAGCGTCGGTTGCGACGCACGTAGTCGCCGGTTCGAATCTCGGTCACGGGCGGCATCGCTCTTTGGGCATTTCGCGATATCAGGAGAGAGAGGCCGCCGGCCCCCAACAGGGCATGGCAGAAACCCACGGGTGCCCATTCAAAATTCTGCCAAAAAAACCCGCGAGTTAAAACCTTACAGTACCTTCCCCTACAGTTCCCCAGGCTAATGACCTCAGTTGTCGAAGCCCTAACCATAAAAAAAAAAATTAAAGTAAAACTTATCCAACCCAAAGATTGAAACATTTTTAAAAACAAAGATGTGATTATACTGTTTATATAATTTCCTACAACGGTTTCGTACTGGTAATATTGTAAGATCAATACATATTATTATTTACCTAACAGAACTATCAAAACTATTTTTCATTGTAATCAAATTGGTACACTGACATAAATTTAACATTAAGCCTTGGATCTTTCATTCATCTATCCATATTATATATGTTGTGTATAGCGGAGTTTTGAAAGAGTTGGTGGGGGAGCAAAAAGCTTCTTCGTTTCAGTGGTGGCGGACACGCATTCTTCAACTAAGAGTTTTTAATTAAATATCACGTCCCTAAGCCCAGTGATGTATTTCGCGTTGTCGTCGTCGTCGTCGTCGTTGGGTAATTAATGTGTTGCCATACACCCTCTCAACCCTTCCCCGTCAAAACATACGCGAACACACACAATGAGATTTTATATACCTCTATATTATATTTAATATAATATCACGAGCTGCTGATTTTACACGGGCTTATTACATAGACGAGAGTGACTAATACACCCATCCCGTCTCAGTTTAATATAATAGTATGATATAAGATAATAATATAAAACACAAACAAGGAAAAAAAATCACTTTACCCGTTTCGTTAACATACTTTGATGTCATCCCTTCATCATTCGTTCATTCGTATTTTCTTCCGACTTTCCGCATACACACACACACACACACACATATAATATTATGATATACTATATACATATACGTATGTTTATCCGCGTAATACGTATAACACGTGACGAATAATGCTCACGTGGAAATCGCGCGGGGAACGACCGTGAAATCGGTTTGGGTAGTATTTAAATTATATTTAGTCATGTTTACGGCACGGTGAAAAACACATCCTTTGCACTCGTTTCGAGCAAAAATTATAGTAATAATAATAAATAGCACGAGCTCGCCGAAGCCAACGTAAGCGTTTGTCGCGGAAACCTTTGGGTTGGAAGCCTGGGAGCACATTTCTCGCCAAACAATATCCCGACGTCATAAGAATAATATATTATACGAGAAATTTAGGTTTTTTTTACGATTTGCATTTGCATATTCGTTCACCGGTACCTGTGTCTCTATGATGGCAAGCGATAAATCGTCACGTTTTCTCCGTTTACATCAACCCGCCTCATCCCCGCAAACCCATCCCTTTCGACAAGTGAAAATCCGACGAGAGAGTGAAATACCAAACTTCAAACAATATAATATTACGTAAATCAACTTCGACCGTTCAGTATTGAACAAAGAACACGCACATATACATTTCGCATTTATGCGTACCTATTACATATTATGCTAATAAATCTATTTAGATATAGCCTAGCAAGGTGTTTAGGACAAATACATAATTAGCAAAAATTAATTTCGAGATCTTACATTATTTAAATATGCGTTATGATGATAAAACGTGTTTAACATAATACAAATTTATTATTGTACGAACATTAAATAATGTTATATACATTTATTTAACTATAAATAAACAATATACATTATAAAACATTATATCTATAATATTTATTATTTTATAAAAATAATTTATTAAGTACCTATCTAGGCATAAGTATAATGAATAATGTAAATTTTAAGTTATTAGACTAAGAATTTTTTGGTCAGTAAAATTGTCTCATTAAGATTATGATTAAATACCTCTTAAATTAGAATTATTGTGTTAAAAAATTAGTATGAACTTTTTTCAACCGAAATTCGATAAAAACATTAAATTATGTTAAAATATTAAGTTTTAATCGCCTTATCAGCAGTAAATATTTTCCACTATTACATTCACGAGATAACTTAAAACGTTTTTAGCATCCATTAGAAGTATATCTATTACAACTATATAAATATTATAAATCACACTTTATTATATTATCGACGCTAAGAAATGTTGAGAAGGTTGCGATTTTTTTGATTAAGAGATATTTTTACGAAACTTTAACAATCCATCACTTTTAGATCTGATTTAAATGTTGACAAATATATTTAAATTAAACTTTTATTTCCATAAAAAATGCAATTAAAATGAAAGTATTCAACGTCAAAAATGATGTCATCTCTAGTTTTAAAAATGAAACATTGTCCAATCATGAACCAAAGGAAAAAAAATATTTTCCCTTGAAAATTGTATCATTATTTCCGTTTTATTATTATTGTTGATATTATTCTGTAACAAAACTTCTAGTGAACATTTCACGGGCAACGAGTTGTTAAACTATGACTGACAAGTGTCGGTCGATTCAAGTTAACTCTAACACGGTTATGGTAGCGGACGATACGATCACGTATAGAGCATTCCACGCACGAATCATATTATAATAAGGATCCGAGCGAGGGTGATTAGAACGAAACATATATAAATCCCGATTTAAATTCCCCACAGAATTATTGATAAGTCAAAACTACACTATTATTATTATCAAAACTGTTTTATTAAAGTCTCGACGTCTACGGCAACTATAGACTACAGTGTGTTGTGTATTCTTACTCCGACCCGCAGTGACACGCACACACACACATTGGAATACAATGGCAATGTATATATATTTAAAATTACATTATGTGCAACTAAACTAATTACTATTAAGCTCACCACCTTACAACTGGAATGGTTCTGAGTTAAACTGTGAGTCGTACGAATGAGCCGCAGGAATAGCCGAAAACAGACGCGGCAAATGAAAAGTTAATAATACGAATAATAATTATAATCGACCGGTAATTAAAACGATTAGAAACATAATATACCGGATACCTATAGCATTTGATAGGCCCACGATTGTCTCGGAAGGTGGCTGGAACAGCCAAGTTGTCATTGCGTTTGTCGTTAAATCAAACATTTTAATCTGCGGCGAGAAATGTTCCATCTATTATAGTCAGTGTTGAGACTTATCTAGATAAATTTATCTAGATATTTCATCTAGATAATATTTATTTATATTTTATCTTATCTAGATGAAAATGTGGATAGGTATCTAAGGATTATTTAAGATAAAAAAATCGTTATCTTTTTAGTAATTATCTAGATAATATAAGTAAATCGAAAAATCCCAACATTTGTATATGTACATGTATATATTATTATTATTTTTTTTTTTTTATTTTAAAGTTGAAAAGTAATAACTGATTATGTATAAAATATAATATTACACTTATTAATTATTTAAAAATATTCATTATTATTATGCATTATGTAAAATTTTAATTTGGAATTTTTATGTTATTAATAAAAAGAGATTTTTGTTTGGAAGAATTATGTTTTGAATTATAATGCTTAAAATTTAAAATGTTTCTTATGCATACATTTTATTTTGTATTGTCATTAAATACAATATAAATGTTTTAAAAATGGTTTATGGAAGTAGTTATTTATTAACAATTTAAACTTCAAAATTGATTAATTTTTATGGTACTATAAGATAGAGTACTTAATTTAATAAGTCTCATTGTTCAACTTTTAATTCATTTTAAAACACAAACTATACTTATATTAATCTTTGAAATTATGTAAGTAAGAATGACAAATGGCCAATGGGTAAACATATATAAAGAAAATTGTGGAATATTGATGGTCATTATTTATGTTATGTTTAAAAAATCTGTATTCTTAATCTTAAGATTTCAATTATTAGTAGATATATTAATTTTCCACGATAAAATATAAATTTAATTGTTGGTTAAATTAAACTATTTTAAACATTTAAATGTTCATCTTTTTTTTTATCTAGATAAATTTTGTTTGTATTTTATCTTATCTGAGATAATTTAAATACATGCTATCTTATCTTAATCTAGATAATATTAGAGCAATAATCTTTTATCTATATCTAGATAATTTTTACTTATCTGGTCTCAACACTGATTATAGTAGCTTCAGTGGCGTATCCAGCCGTTACGACCCCATAACCCCCCCCCCCCCGAAAATTATTCAATGTTTAGTTAATTTAATGACCGATTGACATACATCACAAATAAAATTCAACACAATTTGATTTTATATTTTTTAACCCCCCCCCCCCCCCCCAACGAAAAAAAATGCTGGATACGCCTCTGAGTAGCTTAGTACCGTGTGTTCGTCTATCACCGATTATTCTAACTTGGAAGCAAAGTAATATGTGTGTACAGTGTGTGCAGGTGCTAATAGGTGCTTGATATTATGGGTTGGTTGCGTTTTTGGAATCAACTTTAACGCAATAGTTTTATTTTTGTCATCATCAATTTATTTTTATAATTTGATATGTATTTTTTTTTCTGTAGTATAAAAGATATAATGTCATCAGTACACATTCAATTTTTATATTGTGTTTAAAACCACATATTTTGTGTTCAAATACCTACTTGATACCAACAGTTATTTGTGCGTCAGTTATTATAGTAAACCCAAATCAGTACTAATTAATCAAATAAAAAATATGTATTTATTTGTTATCGAAATATCAACTACATTAAATACGTTCTTTTTGTACAATTATGTGGAACGTTTTAACAACACAGTGTAATTAAATAAAAAACCGTTATGTATACCTAATACATATTTTATAACTAACAGAATAATATTATATGATTAAAATGGCAACTTTAGTTTTTCCAACAATAGCACTTGAACCTTTGCAATTTCCAAACCAAATAATTTCGTGTGTTGCCCGAAATTCCCTATACAGTCCAACTATGATTTCCCCCACAAGAAAATTGGGCGTGCGCCACTGATATGACTGCAGTTTAAACGATACATCACTATCGTTGGCAACCACTTTCGACGTATTTATATTATATTTTATCAAAAAAATTATAATATCGAATCGAACGAAATCATTTCGTAAAAACGAACTATTTGTTTGCATAGTACCTACCTACCCAACTAGGTATAATTAATAAATAGTTGCATACGAGTAACGAAATTGGGCTTATTG
This sequence comes from Diuraphis noxia, assembly GCF_037042655.1. NCBI lineage: Eukaryota > Metazoa > Arthropoda > Insecta > Hemiptera > Aphididae > Diuraphis > Diuraphis noxia. Next base: position 57,733,695 of record NW_028301711.1, read on the forward strand.
TAACTGTATTATAATAGATACAGCTGCTCCCGAGTTCCACCATGGACCGTTGTATATAGTTGTGTATGGTGGTGCATAATTTATGTTTTTTAGATTATTTCACACTGATTAGTTGTAGCAATGCGTACGTTATTCATTTTTTGGTTAAACAAAACCCCGTAAAACGGCTGGTTTTACAATCAGTAATATTTTAATTCAAACAATGTACGGCGTATGGATTATTAAAATCCAGCGTAATTTATGAATACGGAAATTCAATTATCAATTCAATGACTATTCTGCATAATATGCATACGTACACTGACTACACAGGTTAACTTGCCTATTTATATAATTCAAATTGCTTGCACGTACACTACAACTATTTTCGTTGAATCCTTAAAAATGTTTTTGCACGCAACTAATGAAAGGCTTTTGTATTCTAAATAATTTAATCCCGACAGAACGTAAACGTTTAAACCAATATGGATTTGAACGAAACACTTCACGGAATCTGCGATGATTATATTTTATAGATGTTATAATATTATAAATCATAACGTCTTATGGTAAGAATAATATCTCTGACATAATACCAATTAACATTAACCTATCGTTTGGTTAAAGTTTAAATAGTGTATAACTATCACAAGTCATACCTACATATAAAAAAACATATGAATCGCGTCAGTGGATTTTAAATTTGTAGGGGAGGGACGAATTAAGGAGATAATACCGTGATGTTTTTTTGAATGTTTATAATAATATAAATATTTTCTTTGTGTATATATAATAAAAAATAATGCAAATAAAAATCAATTCCATCTCCCTCTCTCGTGATGAAATCATTTGAGCAACACTGAGTATTGTGTATTAAAAACAGGTAAATACAACGTAATATTATTATATACGTTATTATAAAAACGCGTCCATATCAGCTATACTTTCATAGTATTATGTTTATGCATTTTGTTTTTTACTAAATCAATATTTATTTAGTTTTGTTTGGATTGTATTTTAAAAACGATGTCTATATTAAAGTATCTGCCAGTGTCTTTATAAACTATTAATAAAATTTCAATATTAAATAATAATATTAATATATTTCCAATTGGAGCGTTTGTTTTTAGTCTTTAAGCCATTTCCTGGTTCGATTATTCAGCAACTTCCATATAGAATAACAGTAAACAAACCATGCTTCGTCTCCAATATACCGAAAATCTATAATATTGCTACTTTCTATTTTATGTATAATAATTATATTTACTGAAATGGAAATTGGTAATACGACTAACAAAACATTATTATTTTTTTATAAAACAGCAAACAACGCGGCACAGTAAACATAATATAATATTCGATTGTAGATTATTATTTTATGCAATAGAATCAAATGCCTAGTAAACATATTTTACTTTTCGATAAAGGCTAAAGCAAGTATTTAGTATAAGCGAAATAACAATATAATAATATGATAACGTACCATCAAGCAATGTAGACATTAGAAAAAATAGTATTTTTGAACTGAATGCATAAAAATAAATCATTATATGAAAATATGGCGGAGAGTGGTTTATGTCTGTTGGAGACTATAATATTGAAATGTTTACATACGTATGACAGTTCCTCAACCCAGACGAAAAATCTTCCCGTCTTTGGTCGATCAGGGGTGGTTTTTTTAGGGGTTATCAAGTTGGATATTATGCCAATCACATTACACCTCATACCATCCATTTGGATTTAAATATAAGTACATTCATTTGAATAATAATTGAAATATTAAAATAATAATAATAAAAATACACACTGGAGAAAAGTTTAAGATGTATAGCATTTCTAATTAATTGAAAACATTATGTTACCGAGTCATTATACCAGAGTTGGTTTCGGTTCTATATTGTATGAGTCACGAGTGCATCAACAAACTCGATATTTAACTCGGTTTCGCTCTTTAAATTCAAAAAGCCCTCGTGTGTTAGTGATGAGTGTCCGTATTAAAAAAGCGATAGATTGTTTGCATACTTCTGTATGGTATATGATATAGTAATAGAAATAATAATAATAATAATAATAATAATAATAATAATAATAATAATAATAATAATAATAATAATAATAATAATAAATGTGTATAGGTTCGACGAAAACGTGCTTGACTGAAGAACTTTGCAAGTCTTCGCGTGGAACAATGTTACAAAATAGTAGCAATATATTAGACATAAATTTAATATTTTATTATGGTATAAAATAGCTGTTGCAAATAATTATGAACGAGTGGTATCGAATGAATTTTAGTAACGATTTTTTTTTCGTTCACTACTTACACGAGTATTATAGGAAAATCTGGTAAACAGCAACTTAGTTTAAAAAATCATTTTTTTTTAACTTCTTAAATTTGTATTTATTTCGTTTTAAATTACGAGAAAACGATGAAGAAAATATAAAAAAATACGAGCGGATCAAAGTTTGGATGAAACTCAGTACATACACGACAGAAGTGAATACTTAAATGTATATTTAACTTTTATTGGAATTAAAACATTAAAATCGATTTTAAACTGGATAGTTTTCGACTGAAGAATAATGCTTATGTTCAATGGAAATTAAAACCACGATAATAATTTAGAAAAAAAATAACTAGTTAACCAAAACACATATTTTATTGAAATTTAAACAATATACGTATTTATTCTATTACGCAGTAAAATTTAAAAATTGTTTATTTTCTACTCAGACAACTCTAATTTATAACAATACGTTTAAATGATTACCTGATAAAATTTTCCAATTTTTCCGAACATGTTATTGTATAATGCGTATACACAAATTATTTATTTTTTTATTTTTTTATAAATAAATGTATTTACAATCTGTAATACAATAAAACAATAATTAAATTTGAGATTTTAATTATTAATTTTAAAAATGTTAACTAGGTTAAGTAAACATGTATGGAATAATTATTTGGTAGGTATTAAGTCTTAGTCACTAAGTTTTAGCAGATATAGAAAAAAAAACTAACTAGGTTAAGCAATTTATAAATGACAGTACATACAAGCAACAAGAAAAATGTAGCGACACTGCGATAGTACGGTGAAACACGATTGAGCACAGTCCCTATTTTGAAAAAACCCGATTGAGCACGGTCCATATTTTTTAACAACCCGATTGAGCACAGTCAAATAAATGCAACGTTGCCAATTTTTTTGTCCGACTACAACCAGCTAGACTACACGCGTATTTTGAAATACTAGTACTATGAAATGGAAATATTTGTCAATCTGTGTGCTTTACTAGTCGTGGTGATTATTTTCAATCGTGGTTTCCCATATTTTGAAAAGCGGCACGAGTTTAATCGATAAATAATATACGAGTCGTGTAGGAAATTAGGATCGACGTAATCGTAAAATCAAAATAGGTACACTCATGCATTGTCGATTACGCCAATTAAGATTATCTGTACGACTGTAAGATTGGATATTATTTGTTATCTACATAATATAATATAGTCATATAGAAGTGGGCTTTTGTATTGCCAAAATGGCAAAATATAAGTAACTTAGACTCAATATTATCAGGCGTTAGTGGTTAGTGTCGTTCGTCGTTACGCGTTAGTACGTTACACCGTTTTGTTTTAGATAACTTTTTTTATATACATAGAACGCGATGGACATTAGTGAAATAAAAGTTATTTTATCCGAGAGAGGAAAAGAATTAGCCAATGTTGGTGCTTTTAAGTACAGATTTATTGGATTAATTAAAAAAGGCGAGTTATTAAAATGGCGGTGCACAAAAAATAATTGTACAGCTATGATTTATTCTGGGCCAGATAAAAATATCGTTATTAAATCAAGTGGACAACATAATCATGTAGGAAATTCACCTAATAAATTAGAAAGGCAAGTATTACGTGAAAATTGTAAAAGACGTGCTGAAGAGTCACTATCAACTCAACCTTTAAAGTTGATCAGAAGTGAACTTTTAAATAATTTAGAACAATCTTCAATTGTTCATAAAGATTTAAAAACGGTTCGTAAAGCTATGTACGATAGACGAATAAAAGTACTTTCCAAATTGCCTAAGTCACCGGAAGACGTTTTTTTACAGTTGAATTTAATGAAAACTCAAGATGATTTTAAGTTTCGTGGACAACCATTCATACATATTCCCGAAGACAATAGTTTTGTATGTATTACTTGTGATTTCAACCTAAAATTTATGATTAAGCATGATTGTATTGATTTTTTCGCCGATGGTACATTTAATAATGCACCCAAATATTTTGAACAACTATATTCTATTCATGGATATAAAAATGGCTATTATTTGCCATTGGTTTATTTTTTTTTATTTAAAAAATCAAAAGATACATATAAAAAAATGTGGATATTCCTACAAAACGTATGTGTAGAATATACAGGAAGTCAGTTCATATTAAAAAAATTACACGTTGACTTTGAAAAGGCAGCCCACCAAGCCGCGTATGAAGTTTTTGAAAATGTACAATTAATAGCTTGTCGGTTTCATTTAGGACAATCATGGTGGCGAAAAGTAAGAACAAAATAATTTCAAATCAAAAAATTATATATTAATTGTATTCTTAATTATTATTATAGATAAACAGCGATTCTATTCTCAGAATAGCCTATAAAAAAGAAAACGACGAACTAGGAAATTGGCTTAAGAGTTTTTTTGGATTAGCTTTTCTTCCTAGTCATGAAGTAGCCGATGCATTCGTCGAACTCATGAGTGTCTGCCCAAATGATGAAGTCTGCTCAGAATTTAGCGATTATGTTTTCAATAATTATATAGATGATGAATCTTCATTTCCCCCAAATATATGGGCTAAAGAACCTATGTTTGATCCAAGGTAGATCATCCAAAGTCTAATTATTAAATATAAAAAAAATGTCAATTTAATTTCTATGAAATGTTTTTTTTTAGAACAACAAACGCTGTTGAAAGTTTTCATAGAACTTACAATTCACAATTTTATAAGTCTCACCCACACATACACTTGGTAATTATAGTTTTACAAGAAACGCAAGCTGAAACGATGACAAAAATTCGGTCAATTGAAACCGACAGTTATAAAAGTATGAGTTTTATTGAAATGCAAAAAATTAATGCAACTATAATGGCTTACGATGAATATTTAAGAAATAAATGTTCTAAAGATTTACTAAAATATTTATTAAAAGTGGGAAATAAGTATTTAGGGATACCACTTTAAAACGTTGACACATAATACATATTGTATAGCATAATAAAAATATTCAAATTAAATATATAAATTAACTTTAAGACTTTTAACTTTAACTTTTTTTTGTATAGGAGATGAATTATATATATATATTTATAGAACAAATGAACTTTTATTTATTATTTTATTATTAACGTTTTTTTACACACACTTTTATTTAAAAAAAAATTATACTCAATTTATTACATCAATAGGTAAATTAACTTTTAGACTAATCCGTATAGGACTTGAATTATATTATATATATTTATAAAAAAATGAACTATTGTTTATTATATTATGTAATTATTATTTTATTATTAACTTTAAGACTAATCTGTATTGGACATAAATTATGTATATTGTATATATTTGTAAAATAATTTAATTTTATATTTTTATACACTAATTAATAGCTTGATCATTATTATAAAATAATTCCTGTAAAAATTTCAATTTTTTTTTTAAATTTTTATTTTTCTGTGTGAAATGGCAACGTTGTACGTATTTCTATGCTCAATCGTGTTATATTTTGGATTTCTATTGTTTAATTGTATCTATGCTCAATAGGGTAATGAAAAAGGTAAACTGTGCTCAATCGGGTTCCAGCCCGATAGTATAGTGGTAGCGATCGTATGCCTCGATCGCTAGTAGACCCGAGTTTTTATTATTAAATGCGCTGATTATATTTTTTGTACATTTATTTGTGTACGTCGAAATTAAAAGCGTACAAAAAATATTTTCTGCTCCAAAGGATATAAAAACTATCGATCGGGATAAATGTTTATAAATATTGTATTCAGTTGATTACATATTTTTAAAGGTAATTAATATTTAATTAAAATACAAATTAATTTACTTATTTTAATTTGGTTAAGTTGTAATTTTTTTTGTTTATTGACTTCACGCCTTTTGAATTAAATATCTTGCCTGTTTTAGGTAACTTATTGTCAAGCGTTCTTAACGTCCATTGTTAACTTTGCACCCGTAATATAATATGAGCATATCAATTATAACGATATATTATATTCTATAGATTTATAATAATCTCGATGTAATGATATATAGGTAAACGAATTTCGAGAGTATAAACGACGGGAAAAATGAAACACGTCTCTATAATATATAATATTATCATACTTTTTTGCGCTTACACCAGTTCTCCAAATACTAAATCCACCCACCCTCTATCACTCTCTCGCACCGCATAACGACACACACACACCCCGACGACCATGACGTTCTCTCGGTCACCAATGTGATTTATTCATAATATTACGTATGTATACATGTACTACACACCACCGTCGCTTTATAATAACAATAATCATAACAATAATAATACATACATGATATAATAGTACTCTCTCTCTCACACACACACATGTATAGACATGTATGCACACTCTTCGCATATACGCTCGCGCGTGTTATCATTACTGGTCCATATATCACACACTGCTTTAGTATATATTATTATTATTATGTTTTGGCGTTCGTGTGCGCGTGTTTACATATTATTATTATATGCACACAGTCGAACCAGTCGGGTTATGTGTACACGTGTATATACGCACGCATAATGTACATGACGACTCACACACATACATACACGTATTAGTGATACTATTATACTGATATATAATATACTAACTATATAGTATATACTGTTGCTGCTACTAAACTGCTCCCGTAATATATACTATTGCAGCAACAAAATACGTGTAAGTATGTATATATATATAATACATAATATTATGTATATACTACATATATTATTTTATGATTTATCATGCTCCTCGTATACAGACAGCCGGACATATTGAGACTATATATAGCAAGCAGTACGAAACGTGAGCGTGTTTTTATTTTATATATTTTCTCTCGTTCGTAGTCCGCTGAAATATTAGTTGCGGTTTTAAAAGACGCGACTGCGGTGGTGGCGCGCGTCGCATGTCTCAAGACAGCTCGTTCGCATATTATTACGCTACACGCACACACACACACAATTTACCGAGACCGTCGATTTATATGTAAAGCCGTGGTTTCCAGAGACAGACGTGTTATTATTCGCGTGTTTTTCGTTGTATCATTTCTATTTTTTTCCTCAGCCAAACGACTGACTTTTTATTCGCGGTTGATATTAGTGCTTCCCCCCCCCCCTCTTTTTCAAATTCGCACTTTTCGTTTGACGTCAACTCTTTACCGTTTCGAAAAATAACGAAACGACCGACCGGTGACATACGCAAGTCTGTAATATTATTATCATCACGATGGATAGCAAGCAGTGCTCGAATTGGGAAGAATTAAGTAGAGGAGCTCAATCCAACGATTTAAAAACTGCGTTCCAATCGCACAATTAATCAACACAGACCCGTGGGGGGCTTCGCTCTCCACACCCTCCTCACAACCACCTGCCTTGCGTACATTTTGAATAATACCCTAAAAATTCAAAACACCGATAAATGATAACCTTTACAGCATAGATCGTATATAGTATATAGTATAAGATCTAAGCATAACAGTAATAACTGAAACTGATAACATTTCGTTCGAAACCATAGAGTAAGATCTTGCTCATGTTCGGAGCACGAATTTTTTAGATATTGATATCACACACTATAGTATCTGTGCACCGTAGAAAAGCACGGTTGTAGATATTAAACCGTGTAGAAAAGATATAATAAATTATTAAACTATAATATCAAAAATAATTTAGATATGACAAATAGTAAAATTTTTATATAATTGACGTTAATTAAAAATCCATATTTTAATAACAATTATTTTGAACATAAGTTTGTACCATCCTCCCGTCTAAATAAAAAAAAAATAAAAATAGTAGTGGAGTTCCGTCCTCCTGCGCATCTCCCAATTTGAGCACTGGGTGGGCAGATAGTAATAATTACTGTTGCGGGTATGTGTGTGGTGGGGGGGGGGGGTGAGTTATCTCATTACACGTATATTATAGCATATACGCGTGATGTATAGGTCCGCGGATTTGTATAGGTACAGAATACACTAAACGTTGGAACCTTCACCTCCAATATGAAAAAAGTAGGTTGGTACAATAATAAAATCTTATATTTTTCTAATTCATATACGAAATTTGTAAGCTCTTATATACAAAATAAAAAAATTAATGTATTAATAGCTTTATGGACTCATAAACTCATTTTTTGAAAACGGAAATTTAACACTATAAAATATTGAGTTCTCTAAGAAAGGTTAACTTCAAAATGTATGATGATATTTCTTGAAATCACAGAATATTCATGTATAATAACGCATGGATACTTTTTGATAATATACTTCGACACTGGGTAATTATTACACGTAGCTGATCTCTAACCAGTTGTATTATAAAGTGGGAGGCGGTAAAAAAGTTCTCATGGTCTTATACATATATATAATTAGGCCATGAGGACTTATTTTAGTGGCTAAATATGTATAATATAGGTACATATGAATATTCTGCGATTTCAAGAAATATCATCATATATTTTGAAGTATCCCTTCATTAGAAAAATCAATATTTTATTGTGTTAAATTTCCGTTTTCAAAAAATGGGTGTATACATATATGCATATATATATATACGAAGATATATCTTATTTGAAATGAGATTTGTGCAATGCTGAGGAAAATGAATATCATAACTCGATCGGAGATGAGCGATTGTATATATAGTGGGAGGCGGAAATCTCGGGCGATTACGAATTACGTATTTTATAATACTATGCTGCAGACTGTGTCGACCAGGCTGCGATCGAAGATGACGTAGGTTGGCACAACATTAAATAACTTGAAAAAACTTTAGCATACATGAATGTCAATGACATGTGTATAATATACATATATAGGTACAACACGGAAACTGTTAAAAGGATTTTAATAAAAAAAAATGCTAATAACAGGAGACTGAAGCACATCGTTGTTTCCGAGCTTCGCTACTACTTTTCCATCGTTGTATGTAAAAACATTGTTTTAATGTAAATGGAAAACGATTTTTACCAGAATTTAAAACATTATGCTGGAACGCGAATTTGCTTCAAACTTACAACTCACGAGACCGGGTGCATGCATACACATACACGGAATACAATAATTTATGGTAATCATTTTGTTTTCATTATTTATATGGATATATTGCACGGTGCATTCAAGTTATGATAAACTTTAAACAATTTTCCTATTACAAATTAAAATATTTATTCACAAAAAAAAAAAAAACGCATTTACTTGTCTAGTGGTGCGAATATTTACGTTTGATATTACCTACTTTCATTATTATACAAAAATATTTCTTATTTTTTTTTTTTCAAAACTCCGTCTGCATACGAAGTATAATAACAATACAGAAACGTTCTTGTATCACAATAAATAAATAGGTAAGGTATCTGACTGCGACCAGATATTAAACTCTGAATGGTTGTCATTTTCTACATTTATTTCCAAATTATTCGAATCGCGGTCGGTTATTATCATACTGTTGCCTTACCTACACGCCGTACGGATTTTTAATTGTCAATTAAACATTTAAAACGTGTGTATCATAACGATAATGTTACTACCACCAGTATTTATTAAAATTAAATTAATTAAAACGAACCATAATAACAATAATCATATTGTTGTTGTTGCTACTGCTGCTGCTGTTGTTATTATTATTATTATTACGTACTAGGTAGGAGTATTGTAGAAGTAGTTACAAGTACACAGCGTAGGTATAGGTACTCTAATCGCAATTCGTGTGTCTATGTCTTCATTAAGATAGTAAAATTACGTCGAGCAATAAAACTAAACGTCGGGCTATAAAAGAACTGAGTATTATTTTTTACTATTATTTTGTTCACATTTATTTTTTGAACAGTAGAATGATAACGACTTTTCAACCAAACAGAACTGCTGGCCACAAACGGAAATATTTTCATACATTGGTAATAATCTCTACACATTATAATCAACTATTATTGTTTGAATACAATACTGACTTATTAAATATAATATTTCATTGTATATGATAAACTGACTTTATTATTATAGTAGTTAACTTAAAACAACAACGAGAAAAGTAGATCCCTCATCAAAGCCTTTTATTTACCGTTTAAAATTTTAATCGATATATTATAATGTTAATTTAAACTTTGAATGTACTTAAAATATAAATAAAAAACTGAGATTATGTTTCCAAACTACTTAAAAAATTAAATGTAGTTTTGTAAGTTTTATTAGGTATATAATCTATTCATAATACTCAATAGTAATTTATTTTTATTTTATGTTTCGATTATATTTATATTGGTGAAAAAAAGAAGTAAACGATTATGTTTCTTAGAGAGTTTAAGATTTTTTTTGGAGATAATACGAGGTTTTAAATTAAAAAATTATAATATGGAAAATACACCTTCTACCTCCCTCAAAGCAAATCCCTAATTACTGGCTGACATTTTACTAGTGTATAAAACCATCGCCACCACCCATCGCAGTCATAATTATGTAGGAATAGTCTTAAGGTCATGGAAAGATGACTGAAATATTGTTTCAAATTGAGCATCACGATACATTGAATAGGAACACGTTCTCGGATAACGTCATTATACCTTCAGACCGCGGCACGTGTGCAGGCACCATGCGAAGCTTAACTACTAATTCCGCAAAGATTATATCTGGCGACCCTTTGCCGCCACCATCACAGCCACTATTTCTACACTACCTACTCAACCACGTCTATTATGAGAGTAGGTACTATATTATTTGTACGTACTGCAGGTACACAATACACGGTGTATGTTATACAACCGTAACGGCAAAAGTATATAATCGTAAAAATCCTGAGTACGGAAATTTAGTGGCAAAGAGAGAGAGAGAGAGAGAGAGAAGAAGAAAAATGTGACAGTGCGTCGGCGGCGAGTGGTTGAAAATAACTCACCCGCGGCCCGCTATAAAACTAACTCACCCCTTCTAGCTATTTCTATTACTGCTCGTTTTCTCACCCACACTCTTTCTCTCTATGTATATCATTCACTCACTACCTATGAAATATATAGCAGACATAAGACTGAAATGAAAATTTTACCGATAAATGGTATTACCGTCAATATAATATACATTACCAATTGTTTAAAATTAATCGTTTTTTTATTTAGAATGACAAAACTATTGTACTATAGTTTAATATTATATGAAAACGAGAATTCAAAATGCTGACATTTTTTTACAAGTCGTTTCCTTGCAGGCCCTCCTCAGAAACTAGATAAAAATAGTAAATTACACAAAGAAAGATGCAGTTTTTTTAAAAAAAAAAAATAATAATAATGAACTAGTGTTCACCCACACCACCAACATCCCTCCATTTATCACCATATAAATATTACAATGCACCATAGATAAGTTTTATTACAAAATCAGAATTTCAATATCACCATTATTTCGGGAGATATCGCAATGGGTAAATTCTCACGGGACACCTGTATACAATAAATGAAAACTTGTGTAGTACGCTATCTACGCGAAAAAAATGTATTCTCACCTTAATAATTTTTTTAGAGCTTGTAGTTTTACAGCTGTCATTGAAATTATAATCGACTTATAAAAATGTATCTTTTATGTCTCTTTATAGATCCGTCTATTTGAACTATTAATCCTTTCCCACCCATTTTTCCACGATTTTTAAACTGCTCTGCCACCACGTCTCGATAGATAGATTGAACCAATCCGAAACTGTATGATGACCTCTGTCAGTTATTATTTCGGTTTGTGCGACTTTAAATATATTTCCCCAGCACCAGACAAGTTCAATAATTTCACATAAACTCAAACCACTTTTATTTTTTTTTTATCAACGTAGTTAAAAAATGGGTTTTGGGAACGTATTGATTTCCATTTTTTACAACCTCTTGTTTGGCATCGCATGTATTTGGTTTTAAATAATTAACCAGTTGCATCTCGTTTTCGACTATTTTTTAATGTTTCTTTCATGTCACCACCATACATTTCACCCGTAGCATTTAATTTAGTGCCTACATACATTTGAATTCATGTAATAACCCACAATGTGTTAAAAAATTGACTCAAGATTTATCGTTGAAAATAATATTTCTGTATAAATTACTTAAATTACTCATTTTCATAAAACTCAAATAAACACAATAATACAAATACAAATACTTTTATCAAGCACCGAACACATACTAGACGACACAAAATTATAGAGTAATATTTATCCATGTCCAACATAATATACGAATATACGAATTCAATCGTTTCGTAGTTGGTACCTTGCTTGTTGAAACCGTAGTCAATATCTGAGGTATTAAATGAGATGACCAATAAAAACACTTTTTTCTTTAATTTACAATGATACTTATTAATTTATTTAACCTTTTTAACACACCTTAACGTAGATATATTTTAAAAATTTACAACTAATATATCGTTTTGTATAGACGATCTGCGTAGTCTTTTAATGCTCGCTTTTGACCGTCTATGCAAATAGACAACAATAACGCGTCTCTCCAGTGGCTAAAGACGGAGCTCCTTATATCTACTTATAATGTTGTATGCTTGTGTGCGTCTGTATGAGTGTATGTATATATATTTTATCTTATAATGACTAACAATTATAATTATTTTATTATACATATATATTGAATTTAAAAATATAATATGATGGCTTAAGCGCACATCATTACATTATAATTACCTACTGGTTATTTGAAATAATATTTTAATTTTGATCTATCGCTGGGTTTACTAAAAAATTCTCTAAAAAAAACTGATCATTTTTAGATAACAACTTTTTACAAGAAACGTTGATCTTTAATGATGGTAAGTGAACTTACTCGTATTTTACCCCGTCGCCACTTCAAACGACGCTATTACAGATACACGATAACGCAATACAAATTGTTACATCCCTGGTTCACCACAAATGCGAATTGCCCAGTTCGTGAACCGGACTGCGATAAAATATGCGTTGCTCAATTCGTAAACTGCACAATTACAATAGTTTTAGAACTACACACGACTGGCTAATAAATTACGTTAGACTTCGACTTAATTTGTGTATTGCCGTGGATTCACAGTATTTTACACAAAAGTACGATACGGCACCATAGAGCAACAATATTAGTAGTATGAAATGTTTTGTAAATCGACATGTACATGCATGTATAAAATGTCATCATACGTTAATAGTGTTAAAATTGTATCGCTTCATATATATATTATGATAAACTAATTAAATAATATGTAACCAGGAATAAATCTGTAATGTGTTTATTGTATTCACAAACGATTAAAAAACATTGAAAAAAAATAACTAATTGATTAAAAATAAAATATATTTGAATATTTGTACAGTTTTTAGACTCTGATCGGAATGATGAAAATATTGATTAAACAATATCACTTTCTTTTTTTTAAATCGATTTCATCCCACTCATAATAACGTATTGGTTTAACAATGGTGTGTTTTTTATTTATATTTATGTATATATATATATATATATATATATTTAGAGTGATGTCTTTAGAACAGTAAAAAGTAAAAATGAAACAATATTCAATATTGACAGAGGTATTTGACGAAAAATTTATATAGTTGGTATTTTTAGCAGTAAAAACAACGGTGACTTAACCTATTGTAACCAACTAGATGTAATTATTTAGAACTTAAAACTCTTGCAACCTGTCACATTAAATATACATATATCATATGATACATATTTAGTAAAATTATTTAATAATATTGCATATTTACATATTATATACCTAATTTATAAAGTGTATGTAAGGCACAAGGATTATGCGAAATTCTAAATGAATACTGACACTCGTTTTACATAAGTTAATATACTTACTTTTTTTCATATCAAAACTCGAATCTTGATAAAATATGAAATGTATCGAATTATTTAGAATACACAGTATTAAATTTTAAAAAGTAACACAAGCCAGTTGAAAAAAAAATGTATACGGGTGCCATTTAATTGCTCACCCCAGGGTGGGTTGTTGAGCAGAGATAATTGAAATGGAATTTTTACATAGTAGCAGTAGGTACATGTAACGCACGGACAGAGATGACGGTTTTCAGTAGATACATTCACAAGCTCAACAATATAATATATAATTAGTGCATACGGTTATGATATTAAAATATGCCTTTCCAAAAAATGTTAATAAATATTACCATAGAATGTAGCGATATTATTGGTATATAAAACGTATCACGTTTTCACCCTTTATTCATTATTATACACAAGACATGAGACATGCACACATGGTATTCGGCTCTTTAGATTACATATTATTATTTTTTTTTGACTGATTAAATGTTGTTTATGAATTATCATATTTACACAGTAGTCTGAAATTAAAATATTATCGAACAAGACACTATAGTATTTGACATTTATTAAAATCGATCATGTCTACTAATGCAATACACCCACGCTTGCACGGTATTTAAAATGATCTATGGATCTCGTGTTATTTTAATTTGACCAATTACAATAAATTTATTGATTATAATATTTCTACAGTGGTCTGATATCAGAGTATCATTAAACAAAATACTATAAATATTTGACATTTATATTTTATCATGTCTACTAAAACCACTCTCGCATACGCCATCTCCAGAACGATCTTTAGTTGACATATAATTTTATTTGACTCACTACATGGAATTTTATTAATTACATAGCATTAATACAGTCGGAGTCCGAAATTTAAAAAAAAAATCATTATACAAACTATCAATATTTGACTTTTATCATATCCTTTATTATCAATGCTTTAAAATAACATACATGTATTTGGTACCTATATAAAGTTATAAAGTAATAAAATATAATTATTTCCATTAATTATCCACCTTTTCATTGTTTTACTACCTATGATGAAAACTACCCGTGGTACGTGAAATAGAATCGTATTGGGAATATTATATTTTTATCGATATGCAAACAATTCGGCGAAAATTGTTAAATCAAAACAATTTTAACATAAATATCGATTCGTCGATACAGTTAGAACAGCGTACCTATGTTATATTATACAATATATACAATGGAGTTTTTCCGATAATGATAGCATTATAGTTGATGTTCTTTTATATTATTATATAACTTTCAAAACGCTGTTGATATTTTTGGATGTCTACATTATTGCAATTGTCATTAATTGTTTTCGTTTAGCTATCGTAACATTATACTTTGTTTTATAACGCATAAAATATACAATATCTAAATAATTTATGAATGGCATTACAGAAATTCAATATTTATTGAGTTAAAAATGTTTCAATATAATATTATGTTTATGTGTGCATTAACTTAAACTTTATACTATGTACCTTTTGTATAAATTAAAACAATTATTATGGTTACCTACACTTTTTTATATGACAATTTATAATGTTGGTCGTTGGATTTGTGAATTTTAAATTGCCATGGTGTTTCCAGAGTTGGATTTAATGAAATCACTTAGGTTGTTTATACAATTTAAAGTTTAAATTAAAAATGATTTTTTGACGATAGGAAATACATTTTTAAAAATGTCTACAACTTAATAATGGATATAAAAACGGTTTTTTTTGATTTGCATAGTGAATAAATAACGAGACTAGCTGATTTAATTTAAAAAGTTTATATTTTACGTTGCTTAGTATACAGCATTAGAACAATGTAACTTTATGATTAATCGCATCATGCAATAAAAATAATTGACATAATAATAAATAATATGTATTTAATTTTATTTTTAATCCACACGATGTTGTAACTATACTTTATAATGGCAATTTGTTTTTATTTCACAACAATATGTTGTTCTCATTGTATATAATATAAATATAAAATTGCATCCCCGGTAATGAACTCGCTGACGAATTGGTGATGATAGCGGCTAGCTCTCCGGACACTAACATATACCCGCATGTAACATATGACGATGTAATCGACGCCCTCAAAACGAAATTTTATATTCTCTAGAAGAATCAATGGGAAAAAACAAATCAATCAAAACAATAAATTCAGACAAATAAAACCATCAACTAAAAAATGGCCGGACCCACTAGTC